>NC_056747.1:163085877-163385877 GCF_019279795.1 Protopterus annectens | reverse complement strand
ATTCCCTGGCTATTTCTTCCCACAATATTTACTTCCCTGGACCCCTGTCTAGCAGGGCAATTGACGTGACCCCCGGCATCAATTTCCTATCTCCCATCCAATCATCAAGGTTCCTTTAGAAGATTGCCAAAGAGGCACTCTGCTTGACATGTATGGGCAGTCTATTCCAGAGTCTGGGGAGTCTCTGGGTCAGGAACCTATCCCTCCAGCATGTTTTGTTCATTGTGATAAAATTTAGATCCCTGGAGCATGTGGCTCTGAGGGATTGGGATTTCTTTAAGTGTAGCATGTCCAGCAGCTCTGGATTTGACATGGCCTTGTATGCTAAGCAGAGATCGCCTCTGAGTAGACTATATGTGACAAAGTCTTGGCTATTAATTTAGCTCCATTTTTCACTCACCTTGGCATATTTCAGTCTTTCATAAATATTTCTATTTGTGCCTTTTCTTGGTTTCCCCATTACCCTGCTCTATTCAGATTTCCATATAATTTCCAAAATAAATCCTCATGCCTCTCTTGAGTATGTAGTTGGTTTTCTAGTCACATGCTCAGTAAGTTTAGCAGCACCACTTTCTGATACCTAAATCATCATGATAGTAGTCTTTGTGCTCTGGCATTGTTATCAATAAATACTTAACAACAGCCTTTCCAAATGCATGCCCTCTTACTATTTATTAGCATTCAACAAATGCCCCTGTTCTTGTTTTGAAAGATTCTCCTTCATCTGCAGTACTTGAACCCTCTAAATAATTTCTATTACTTCTATCACATATATCATTGTCTCTAATATCCGGCACCATTTTATGTTTTATTTTCATAATTCCCTTAAGCTCCTTAATTGTAATTTTAGGTGGAATATAAATACATGCCAATGTAATCCTCTTTCTGCCAATAACCCATTATTACCTCAAATCTACCACTGACTTACTTCTCCTGTCCTGTTATTGGAGCCACTCACACAATCATTATCATCCTCCTTTTTTCTTTGTCCCTGACATCTGCTAAATAATCATTCTGAAATCCTTTCTTTCCCATATTTACATGCTCATTTCTAAGTGTGCCTATTGCAACACTGCTATTTGTATTCTATACGTCTTAATATAATTCAGCACTCTTTGCTTCTTTCTCATACCTATAATGCCATTTACATTCAATATGATCCCTATGTCATTCTGATATGATACTGTTACTTTCACATTCTGCATCACAGTTTTTTGAATGTTTGTTTCCAACTTGTCACTTATATGCACCCATTAATGTTTAGCAGGCTGATCCTATGTCAATTTGGGGCTATGTCACATTTTTACAGACTTTTTTTTTTCAATAAAAACACTCAAAAAACAAAGAAAAGAAAACTGTGTACATTTTCCTTTTTAACCCACATCACACAAAATCATATATTCTAAAGCTGGATTTTATCATGCCAAAAACATGTTAGAGCTTGTGTTCTTTCCTGCAACCATACCATTCATTCATGACCCATCTCAACATCCCTGCCAGATGTGAAACACAGCTTGTATACTCTCAGTTAACTGATTTTTAGCCTTAAGAAATAGTGCCCTGGCTACCATTAAATGGACAGATATTGCATTTTTGAGATTTATACTGAAATGACTCATGGTGCTAGAAATGCATCTAATTGTATACCCTTCAGTATATCACACTTCATTTATTTATCACTATACCGCTTACTACTTCTCCAGCAAGTATTACGTTTGGTGTTTCTCATACAGATTCCTCAAAGTTCATATTTCAGTCATTTTCAGATTCCCTGTGCCTGAAGACAACTGGTCTGCAACTACAGAGCTCTGCTGGTACATAAAAAAAAAAAAAGACCAGCTAATGCAATTGCGCACTGTGCCTCATCTTAAATACAGGAAAACTATAATTTTACATGATTTTAGTATATGCTTCCACTTGTAATGCATAACATAAAGGGAACCACCATAATTTAATATAAACACACACACACACACACACACACACACACACACACACACACAAATCTTCCCCCTTATAGCCCAAGATCACAACATTATCATGCTTATACCTAGCCTTTATCTTACTACAGTAAACACCTCAGATATATTACTATTGAAATAAGTAATTTCCTTTTTTAACATCACTAGCATTAACAGAAATCACTAAGAATCATCCCACTTCTTAAATTACCTCTGTATACTGTACAGAAGTATACTGCGGTGGTGGTGCTGCAGTAGCGTTGTCGCCTCACAGTTAAACGTTGCCCGTTCGATTCTCAGAGCGTCTTCTGTGTGGCGACATGCATGAATGGGCGTTCCTTCATTGAAGGTTGTGCATTAGGCCCGGCAAGCCAGCATGTAAAACTCTACTGCCAATCATTAGCGGACCGGAGATCCGCTGTGGCAACCCCTAACCGGGAAAAGCCGAAAGACACAACATACTGTACAGAAGTATACTGCACAGTAGCATGCACTTGATTTCAATACATTTGTTACACACATATTACTAAGAAAAAACATTTTTTACTTACAGTTACATCTTCATTTCCATCATTATCCTTTTAAATGTTAATGACAATGCGGAAATTATAAATTTAAAGTCCTCCAACCAGCATAACACAATCCACAAACTTACATTTTTTTTTATTTCCATTTCTTGTGGAAGCACACTTCTCATGTCCAAACTGCATTGTATGGAAATTGTTGAAATTCATCTGTTTACTTCCTACTTCCGCATTCTTAATTGCCACCTTCTTCATCATCCTGATTAGAGCCAGATCCAGCTGGATATAACTGCTCAAAGGGAGTGTGTAGGGGGCTCTCTGTGGATGAAAGTACCTTTTGTTCTTATCATCTGGTCATTTTCAGTCTTTATTGTGGCTTTGCAGGGCTAGTGTGTGTGGGTGTGTATGTGAATTAAGTTGGAATACTTTGGCTACTGTGTGTTTATGTGAAACAAATTTGAAATGTGACTTTGGTCATTATTACTGTTAATTTTTTGACAAAGATATCAGTAAATGATGCAGACAACAATGTAACTATACTTGCTGAGTTTGAGGGATGTCTTTGTATAAAAATGTACACACAATCTACCAATGGCTAAATGCATTCTCAATGAATGCAAGTATCAATGACGTTTACTTTTGCTCATGCTAAGTCTATTTTCAACGTCAGACTGTTTTTTTTTTTTGGTTAGCAAATGAACATCATTATTTGTGCTATAAAATTTGAAACAAAGCTTCTGAATCAAATTTCTGCAATCATTGCAAAAGTAAAGAAAACAGTATGCACAATGACAGGTTTGAACAGTGTTCATGGTAAGTAAGAAGAGCCAACCAAGTAATGGGGCACTGTAATGTCTGCAGGGGGTATACTGCCCTGCCTAGGGTGCTAATTGACCATGATCCAGCTCTGATCTTGAACACCTAACACCAGTCAGTGGTTGAAATCCAATATACTACTGTTTTTTTCTAGTCAGCACCTCAGATTTTTCTCCTGAGGAGCAATCATTTTCTGCTGGCCACAGAAAAACATTTTATTGGCAAGTTTGGGTTTATATTAGATGATCAAACTTTCAAAAGTTCGACCGTCATGTGGTCGACACCATATGATTGAACCTTTGAAAGTTCAAACGTTTTAACGGAGATCTCCATACAGTACGGAATGGGAAGATTTCCCTTTTCTGCGCAGTAGTGCAATCTCAGAGTTGGTATATTTAAAAAACAGGGGGTGTGGGGGGGTTCAGCCCCTTATATGGGGGGTGCATTGGGGGTTTGCCCCCCTACTTAAAACATTCAGATAGGTTATTTGTGTAGCTTATTTTTTTTTTATTAGATGTCTGAACTTTTAAAAGTTCGATCATGTAATATAAACCTGGCAAGTCCTGTCTATTGGATTTGTCATTGTCAGAGGAATGAAAAGTAGACTCTCCTTCATCTTGATGGCTAACTTTTCCTTGAGTAAACTTTTTTTTTCCTACTTCACCTGTTCTGCAACCAAAACTGTCTTTGCTCCTTCAGAAAAATTCTATTATAACAGCAGCTGGATACAGCAATGTGACTCTTACATTTGCCTCTAAACATCTACTGATTGCATGGATAAACTGCTTCTCTACAGCGTGGTGTACAATGAATAATCATTTTCCACAAACACTCTGGTGTCCTCAGTTGATAATACTCTACCCTTCTGTCACAATTTTGTCAGAAGCAGCTCCTTCAGCTGATATGACTCTACTACTATATGTCTTGGCCATATTTGGAACATACACATGGTGTGCCCTTTCAATTAACAAATCCTGCTGTGGAATACCAGTCCAGTTGCTTATTTATACTTTCATAAAATTAATCTTTTTTTTTCCAGCTCCTCTTGTACAGCAAAAAAATGTCAGTTTTTCTCTGTGTGCTCTGTCTTTTAGCTGCACTATTATTTGACAGTTACTCTTGAAAACCCTTATATTCAGACAGTCTTTCTGTTATTTCATCCTCTGATTTCTGCAGTTTTATCTTGTCTGAATCTATTTAAAGCTTATTCTACTCTTTCCAGCCTTTCATCATTTGACTATATATATAATATATATATATATATATATATATATATATGTGTGTGTATGTATATATATATATATATAATCAGTGTTTCACTTATTTTAAATACTTCTGAATACATTTAATTTATTTTTTCCTTTAAATTACTAGATGCCATCTTCTGTGCTAAGGCTGAAAATTAAACAGTTTTTTGTTGAAAATCTGCAAGGCTCTTCTCCACCAGCATTTTTTCTTCTCGTTTTCAATTTGATTTTTTTCTAATTTGCTCCAGATTTCTTCTTTGCTGACATCCAACAATGTAGTGACTAACCAGCAACTGGATTTTACCCAACTAAATGGCTTTTGCTGGCAGTGTTCTAAAGTCTCCATTTTTACCCTGAAAATGTTCTAATCAAACTTCTGATTAGAGTGCAGCCATCTTTGAAGTCCCAAAATCTGATAAAACTGTTATCAATGTTTAGGTTTCTGTTTATCTGATAAAAAGATCAGAGCTTGTTTTTATAGCAAGTTTTACAATCTTAATTTCTACTCTTGGCATGTCAATAAAACTTGAAGTTGTGCATGCTACCTGCAGGATGAATTTGCGTAACCTGCTATATATCTGCTTACAATATTTCTCAGATACTACGGACGTTGTTCCAGTAGTGTGTGGTTAATGTCCTTTTTATCTGTAATATGTACTTACACTTCTGGTGCATTTTCTTGAATGGGCCTCCAATTCTGCAAAACTTGTTATTTTGCATTTTGCTTCTGATGTCACAGTTTTTCATATTTTGTTGTTCTTCAGATTGTAATTTACAAAAGTAAATATTAAAACAACTTTATTATCCATGCTTTTAATCTCTTAAAACCTTTTTTTTCAAACTGAGAACAAAAATGTGGGTGTATGTGCATGTATGTGCACTTATGCGTATGTGTGTTTTATACTGAAGGATGTTCTTGGGCTTCTGTTTGATCATTAAGTCCTTTAAAACTGCCTGGTATCTTACCTGCCCTTACTGCAATCTGCTCTAATATGTAATTTAGCCCCTGACAAATTTTAGCATTTTAATGTGTGGTGCAACAGAGTTTGTCCCACAAAGAAGATGCATAGTAAAAAAAAAAACTTGAGGGGTAGAATTGTGACCAAGAATGAGGAACTGAATTACTACATGCTTAAGTGGAAAAAAAACAGGGAGTTGTAATAAAAGGGACAGAATCAGGAATATGGAAAGTAGGTAATAGGGGACCACACGACTCAGCCCTGCGTCAAGTACTGTCACCGTGTTTACTTCACATCTGTCTGACACAACAGAGAACATGATCAACCTCACTGCAGATAAGTCAAAAATAGAAACAGCAGTGAAGGATGCAAGACAGAGTCTAGGAAAGGATTTGGCAAAGCTGACCAAGTGAGCACAAAGCTGACCAGTGTAGATTCAGTGGAAGCAAATGCAAAGTACTATTAGTGAGTCACAAAACCCGGTGAGAAATATCAGCTGGACGACCAAGAACTGATAGCTGTAGAGCAGGAAACCAGTCTGGGTGAGTTGGCAATAAGTGGACAGGACCACCACATGCAGAGTGAGACAGCTGTGGCAGTAACAGTCAGAATGCTGTGGTGTGGTGTAATCGCATGATCATTTTTATTTAAAATAAATTAAATTAAAATAACTTGCAGCAAACAGACTCCAAAAGCAAAGGGGCCTTGGTCAGACCATACCTTAAACGCTAATTATGGCGCTAGACATTGGACTACTGAAAGGAATTCACAGAAATGAAGTCAGAAAAATCCATGGGATAGAGACTAAAGGTGCATAGCTTTTCTGATTTAAAACCGGAACAGATAAAGGAGGTATGACACTGGTGCAAAAGATCATGTTTGAAAGATGGGAATGGTGTCATCCTGAACAGGAAGGACAGAGGGGGAAGTAGAAAATACAGGCAGCAGATTGTGAGGACTAACAATTTCCTGTACCTCTGGAAATACTTCTACGCAGAGCGGTCTATGGAATGGACGGTCAGAATGGGTGTTGTAGGGTGAATCCACAGAGCTATTCGATTTGGAAAATGAAAGATGGCAAGTGGAAAACAGATAAAGAAGAATGTAGGGATAGAGGGGAGGTGGAATGTTAAATGCACTAAAAGTGCAGACTAAACAGATTTATTGTCTCCTTCTACCATTAACTCATACTACACTATAACGTCTCTTTTTTTTTGCATTATTCCAACTCACGCCCAAACATCCTTATGGCATCCCAAACGTTTTTGGTTCTGTCATCTTTAAGTGACTTCCCAGTTAATAACAGGCAGTATTAGAAAGGGAAGGGGTTATTATAAAAATGACACTAAGACTGATACTCTAGGATGTCCTGAAGTGAAGAAATTAAACTTTGTTAGCCACTTATTATTTTCATATTCATATTCGTATTTTCATAACTCAGAGACCTACATTTTATTGAGGTGTATAGTGTGTGGAGACAGGACAATTCACTGTCAGTGATGGTTTATATCCTATTATACTAGCTAGCTGACAGATTCAGTGCAAACTTCACCTCCCTATCCCACCTACTATATTCCAAAGCATACCTGACACCAGCCCTCTGCCTAGTATCTCTACAGAACAGGTCTTCTCTGCACTTGGCAATGCCAAAAATATGGCCTCAATGGGACCAGATAATATCCCAATTTGTTTACTAAACAATCTAAAACAAAACCTAGTGGACCCACTTGGCATTATCTTTAATCACAGCTTGAGAACTGGCTATGTTCCTGCAAAATGGAGAAGAGCAACAGTAATGCCCCTGCACAAAGGGGGGCCATCAACTGACCCTGGGAACTACAGACCCATAAGTCTAATCAGCCTCATCCGCATGGCCATGGAAAGAATCATGGACCTTACCAACAAGGACATAGACAACCTCTAAATGCTGGACCCATCTCAGTTTGCCTTTAAGGGTAGATCATGCTTATTAAACCTGCTAGACTTATCTGAGAATGTCACCAAAGCCATGGATGAAGGTAAGGCAGTGCACACAGCCTACCTCTATCTTGGCAAGGCTTCCGACACAATTCCCCACTCTGGCATTGTTGAGAAACTCTCCCAGATAGGGATTAACCTTTATGTTATTAGATGGGTAACCAACTGGCTCACCAACAAAACACACACTGTCAAAATTGGTGACTCCACCAGCAGACCCTTCACCAGTGGAGTACCACAGGAGTCTGTACTGGGCCCCTTACTGTTTGGCATCTATTTCTTAGAAGTCCAGGCAAAAGTGGATGGCCTTTGGCTCACCAAGTTCACTGATGATTGCAAACTTGGAGCAACCATTGAGTACCCCAACAATGTCAACATATTACAAGAAGGTCTAACACAAACAAATGAACTGTGCCAAAGCCATGGTCTAAAACTAAATGCAAAAAGTACATTATTCCCTTTGGCAAAATGAAATTCCCTAAAAATTACAATATTTACAGCACCCCCATCTTGATGAGTGGATGGGAGATCCGTAGGTTTAACCCGGGTATCACTTCTGTGTCACTGTTAGACAGAGGCACAGTATACTAACCTCGAAAAAGGGCATAGCAAAATTAATTTAAAATGGGTGGCGAAAGCCAAACACATTCTGGCTAGGCTTATAAATGCCCTAGGGCAGATAGCCTAGTATGAACCTATGAACCTATGAAACAAGGGCCAATGGTCTTACAGATGAACGACAAGGATTTGTCTATCAACAATAAAGTAAAGATTACACAGGAAGGTGCAGTATACAATTATAAGAATTTTAAGATTTATAATTACACTGAGTACCCATTACAAATGGTACACTTTGATTTATTTTCTAAAGGGATGAATTTCATCCCCACTACTAAATTTAGACTTGTTGACTGCATCAGTGAAATAAAAAGATATATAATAAAACTTAATTTAAGTGTCATGTTTAAAGACACTACAAAGGATTCTAGTAAGCAAGACTACAAGTGCAAAGGGTTAAAAAAGAAGAGCACATGTGTGTCCCCTTTGCATCCGATTATTTCAATTTATGACAAATCCGTAACACAACAAGTATATAGACTACAAAATCATATTGGTGGTAAAAAGATTAATTATAATTTATCCTTGGAAGAACAAAAAGTCTTTACTGACTTAAGAAATGATACAGCATTAGAATAATGAAACCCGACAAAGGGGGTGGTATTGTCTTTTTTGACAGTATGGTATATTCTTCAAAAATATATGATTTATTACACATGTCGGGAAATTATGAAACTGTATCTTTGAATGAGATTAACATTACTTACAATAGGATTGACTTACATATAGAAGAATTCCTGTTAGATAACAGAATCACTATAGACACTTATAATTTTATTAAAGTGGAACATCCCAAGTTAGCTTCTATAGTGGGAATCCCTAAAGTCCATAAAGATACAACAGACCCCCCATTTAGACCTATTATTTCGGGCAGTCATTCCAAAACATTCCTTATGGGTTCAGTTATTGACTTTCACTTGAAACATATTTACAACAAAATTCCACATATGATGAAAGATTCATGGGAATTTTTGAAGAAATATCCTACATATTCGAGAAGTAATAATTTGTAACCATAGATGTTGTAGACCTTTTCTCTTGTATCCCTAAAATTGATGGATTATTTGGCATTTGCTAACAGCATACATAAATATGCAGACCTTGAATGGGACAAAGCATGCTTATTAATGGACATGATGTCAATTGTCCTTGAACACAATTACATTCAATTCGAGGGCGAATTCTTTAGACAAACCAGGGGCGTTGCTATGGGAGCAGCATGTGCTCCCATCTTCGCTAACCTGGTTATGTTAGATTGGGAAGAGACTAAGGTGTTTAAGAGCCAGTTTACGCAATATATTAAATATTATTCACGTTATTTAGATGATATATATATATATATATATATATATATATATATATATATATATATATATATAGATAGATAGATAGATATGGGAAGGGAGTTCAGACAGGTTGGACCAGTTTTTAATATATCTCAATCAGAGTAGCAACTTTTTAAAATTCACTTTGTACAGCAATGATTTTGGTGTACCCTACTTAGACACATGTGTTTCTAAAATGGGATCTGGGTTTAAATCAAGAATTTATAGAAAAAATACCTTTTCCAACAGTTATTTAGAATTTTCCAGTTATCATTTTATCAACATTATCAACATTTATAAAGGACAGATCATACGTGCCAGCCGAATGACTTCTGTATACAAAGACATGATAGAGGAATTGGCACGTATCACGAATATGTTCCAAGAAAGAGGGTATGATGACAAGATGATGGCTAGGGTTAGTCAGCAAACTATTCAAGGATGGACATTTAAATATAAACCATCGTTGGGCTTATATTATGCATCAGGGCTGACTGATGAGCCACCAGTACATTCCCTAGAAGATAGTCCATCATATGGGAAATATTGTGTTTTGGAATATGGACCATATATAGGTAAAGTTAAGAACATCTTGACAACTAATTGGAATATCATTGCTATTGATGAGGAATTGGTCAGTATTTTAGGGACTGGATCCAGATTTGTGTATAAGATGGGGTACAACATAAAGAAATATTTAGAGAAAAGGAATTTAAAACCAATATCTTATGACTCTTATACTAAAAAATGTGGTAGTTGTAAACAGTGCAGTCACATTCTTCAGGAAAAAAGTATAACATTGGAAAATATAAATAATACAAAAATAATATTCAAACAAGGTAAATGTTGCACTAAGATGATTGTATATATGGCTAAATGCATGGCATGCTCAGGATTTTATATAGGAAAAACTCAGAGGAAATTTAATAAATGGATATATTCTCATTTATATAGTATCAGGACAAAAGATGAAAAGAACGCTCTTTTTAGACATATCAAAAAATGTGCAGACACTATTTCAAGTTTGCTATTATTGACAGTGTTCAACTTGATATAGGGGGGAGACTTCAAGGGCCTGTTATCATACAAAGAGTATTTGTGGCAGGTTTTATTGGATGCTTCAACCCCAACAGGACTTAATGACGTTATTTCTATTAAACCTTTGCTAGCTATGGGTTGAATTTGGGTTTAGTGGCATATGCAACAGTTAATTTGTGATTATAAGACACAAACAGGCATACCAAATTTTATATTTTTATTCAAATATTCACATCATATTGATGGTACAATTTTGTTACAATATTTTTATAGATAGGTAGATTTAGGACAAGATATATATTGTGGTCATTGTTTATTGCATTGTTGTTTAGATTCTTATAGTTTTTATAGGACAGTTTGGATGGATATGTAATAATTTGTTCTGTATTACCCAGGCATTTTACATACAAATATTTAATATTAAAATATTTTTAAGGTTTAGATTTATATTTTATAATATATGTTATACATTGTATTTGTTCATGTTGTGTGTTAGCATAGATAGGATTTTTATAATAATAGGTTTTGCACTATGTGTATTTTTAGGTGTCATATACCTTTAATATGAAGCATTGTGTATTTTGAATTTTGGCGCCAAAAGTTTATTTAAGTGCTGAGAGGTTTGTTTCAACTTGTTCTGAAGAAACTTGCCATTTAGCAAGTGAAAGCGCTTAACCTGTTGGATTATTCTGTGTTTCGTTTAATAAAATTACAGTTTGGCTGAGGATACCATTGGTTTTTGAAGAAATTTATTTCATTTGTTTCATCTGTTCCACTGGCTTTCTAAAAGTTTATCTAACTGCTGAGAGTTTGGCTGTGGATATCGCTGGTTCTTGTAGGCATTTGTTTCATTTGTTCCACTGGCTTTAGTACACATTTTTCAGCTGCTGAGTTGCTGTTTTTTTGGTGAGTTTCGTCTCAAGACACTGGGACTGTCAATGTTCTACGTGTTACTGTTCAGTAGTGATTTTCAAATATGAAAACACATTCACTTCACCATATTCACAGCACACTCTACTATGTTTAGTGATGCTGCTAAGTCAGATATGGCACACAGTGATAGCACTGTTTTGGATAAAGCAATTGCCCAGCTACTCCGTGTGAATGTGTAGATATGATCTGAACAGATCTGAGTCTCTGTGTGAGCACAGCACATGGGCTGCAATATAAAGCATGTCATCTAATTTCACTAACTACAGTTATTGCATGTTTGCTCTACATATGATGATGATGTTGTTGGTCAGCCATGTTCTCCTAAGTAACATATAAGCTTTGCATTGACATCGGGATGAAGGCTTTAGTTTTTAGTATATTTAGTCTACATATTTTCCTGTAATACCATGTGAGTACTGGCAAATCCATCTAACCACTTCTCATGTTTGTAAATCCTGGAATAAGAGAATCAACACTACTTTCTTAGCCATTTCATAGCAGGCCTAATCCAGGTACACAATGGTGTAAGCACTCTTCTGTATATAGCAGGGTTTTATGAATCTTGTATGACTCTAGTATACCTGTTCTTCCAAATAACACTGCAATGCATTTCTATACCATTTTTGAAAATACAGCAAACTCTCAGTTAACCGGCACCCATGGGGATTGGTAGATGACAGATAACTGTAGTTTCTGGTTGCTTGAGAGTTACTATTAAAAATAAGCCTAACTAATACTGTACCCTATACTATTTTATTGGTTTGACTTGTTCTCAGGTTGGGGAGAGAGGGAATTTATTAATATCTTCCCTTTTAAAACTCTAAAACACATAAGGTTTGTTTCTGCAGAGGGAAAACAGGAAGTGCAATACATGAAAATTGTACTGTATTTCTTCGATATTTTTTTTGATGGTTGCTTGAGAGTGCCGGTTGCTTGAAATCAGCTTAACTGAGAGTTTACTGACTGTAGCACTCAGAGAATTTTACTGTCAGTTAGATTACAGCAGAAATTAAGGAACAGAAATCTGTATATATATATATATATATATATATATATATATATATATATAGGTTTCACTTTATAATCTCGAAATACTAAAATATCGAATTTTAGTATTTCGAGACTATAAAGTCAAAAGTGCAGTTAAACTGCATAATATTGAATGCGGAAATGTCGAATCTGCCGTTGTGTTGTCGCATTCGTGACATGCAGTGCGGTTTGTGGATTTAGCTGAGGAATCAGGTAAGTGGTGTTCTTGTAAGGGTATTGGGTAGAGATTTTAGTGTGTGTGTGTGTAGTGGTGAGTTTTGTGTATTTGTGTGTTTAGTGTGACCTCGGAGTTAGTATATATAAGTAGCAGGGGTATGGGGGTTGCAGGGGGTAGGTGTGTTTCTTTGTTGTGTTTGTGTGCATTATTTTGTTTGTTGTAGTGTCATTAGGTAGGTGTATGTGTGGTGGTGTGTGTATGTGAATGATCGCAATTTTGAATTTCGCAGTTGTGGAAGTTTTTTTTTGGGGCTTTTGGTTTTATAGTCTCGAGATACTAAAATTCAGTATTTTAGTATTTTGAGATTATAAAGTGAATCCATATATATATATATATATATATATATATATATATATATATATATATATATATATACAGACACATACATGCACGCACACACACACACACATTTACTTTCTTTCATATCTGTAATAATCACTATGACAGCCGTTATTCCAGCATCTGATGGTAATACTTGCTATAAATCTTTTATCAAGTCATCCTAGGTATGAACAAATATAAGTCAAGAATGTCTTGTTAGGAATGTTATGCTATGAGTGCTTCTATCTCGGTTTCTACCACTGGCTCGATGAAAATATTTCCAAGGCTACTTCAGCTCACTGTAGTAACCTGTAAGGTAGCTAGTAGGAGTAAAAGCCTTCCATGGTGGAACAGGCACTTTCTACATCTAAGAATAAAAGACCCAGACTGGTTGGAATGAAATCATATTAATCGGACAGGAACATTAACTGACTAAAGGTTCATAAATTAAGAACTGCTACTACAGAATAGTGGGTATGACTACTCCCTCACCAGGAATATTAAAGACAATATGAAATCCTTTTTTAAACATATTAGGGTGTCAGAGTACATAATGTCCCTTTACATGACTGGGAAATATTGCAAACTAATCTGAGTGACATATTCAAGTTATCTGAGAAAATGAAAAAGGCAAACTGGCTGTTAATACTCCACACCGTTTAATTGTAAGCGCTTTTGTTGAAGCAAATGCTCTAACTTCTTCAGACAACTCAACACAAAACCAATTATCTTAATATAGTACACATTCAATTACCAGTTAGGACCAATTAAGGCAAATTATACATTAATTAAATATAAATAAATGCTTCTACTAAAATGTAAAACATAAAATTCCTTGACAAACACTCCTGTTTTATAAAAGTATATAAATACAAAATATTTACTTAGTTAATTATTTTATAACTTATCAACTGTGTATATGGAAAGAATCAATATACCGTGGATACTTCTGAAAACAGAATCATTATTTCAAAGTCGAACTAGAGAAATAAACAATAAACAACACAGACAACCATATAGATAACCATAGAATAGGTAATCAAAAAACTGTTACCTAAGTTAGAAATAATATCTAACCTCTACAGTGGCCGGATACTGTATTTCTGCATATCCTTTCTGTACTATAGGTCTAAAATGACTGGAAGTCCTCTTAGAATTTACTTCTTGGAAAATGTGTTCAAGGAAACTTTCTGGATAGCCTCTCTTTAAAAACAAGCTTTTTAGTAATTCGCATTCTAGTATATAATCACTGTCAGAGGAGACCATCCTAGCAGCCCTTACCACCTGCCCCTTCACAACTGCCTTTTTCTGGTGGTAAGGGTGACTGCTTATGTTTTTTAATGGTGAATTCTACTTACAAAAGATAGGAGTTGCGATGGGGTCAGCCTGTGGGGGCAGCTTCGCAAATTGTGTAATGGCCTACTGGGAGAAGGTATTATTACTTAATAGGTTGTTCCAAGATAATGTAATGTGGTACACGAGATACCAGGACGATATGTTTTGCATCTGGAAAGGTGAAGCCATAACAGTTGAACCTTTCATTAGAGCCATTTCTGAGTTAACTGATTTTTTAGAGTTCACCTTTCAAGTGGGGTTTGATTCTATCAATTTCCTGGATGTGCAGTTATCTAAAGATAGAGCCAATAGTAGGTACAGCACTATCATATATCAGAAACCTACCTTCTCCAATGCATTTTTGCATTTCACAAGCAGTCGCCCTTACCACCAGAAAAAAGCAGTTGTGAAGGGGCAGGTGGTAAGGGCTGCTAGGATGGTCTCCTCTGACAGTGATTATATAATAGAATGCGAATTACTAAAAAGCATGTTTTTAAAGAGAGGCTATCCAGAATGTTTCCTTGAACACATTTTCCAAGAAGTAAATGCTAAGAGGACTTCTGGTCATTTTAGACCTATAGTACAGAAAAGATATGCAGAAATACAGTATCCGGCCATTGTAGAGGTTAGTCAGAGGAGGTTAGATATTAATTCTAACTTAGGTAACAGTTTTTTGATTATCTATTCTATGGATGCTAGGAGTATAATAGATATTTTAGTTAAGAATTGTGATATAATTTTGGAGGATAATAGTCTAAACAGAACACTAGAGACAGCTCCACGGTTTACTTAATAGGAGAGGGCCCAATTTGAAAAGTCTCTTAGAGAGAGACAGAGGGATGAATGTAAAGGAATTAATGGTATGAGGAAATGCAGATGTTGCCAGCAATGTAAATTCATACCAATAGGCAATAAGTTTCCCATTAGGGATAGAACTTATGTTATAAAAGGGAAATTTAACTGTGATTCTAAAGGGGTTGTCTATGTGGCACTGTGTGAACAATGAACATCATATTATATCGGTAAAACTGAAAGTAGACTCAAACAGAGGATCTATGAACCCCAATAGGTTCATAGGTAGGTACTAGGCTATCTGCCCAAAGGCATTTATAAGCCTAGCCAGAATGTGTTGGCTTTCGCCACCCCCTTAGATTAGTTCCCTGTGCCTCTGTCCAGAAGAGCCACTGAAGTGATCCCGGGGTAAACTTTCTGTTTCCCATCCACTCATCAAGGTTTCTCTTTTAGAGTGCTAGCGAGGAGCTCTGCCTAATGTAGATTGGAATCTTGTTCCAAAGCATGGGAAGTCTCTGGGACAGGAATTTATCCCTCCAGCACGTCCTATTTATTGTTGTGGTGAGGTTTAGATTCCTAGAGAGTGTGGCTTGAGGGGATAATGTTTTCTTTAGGTGGAGCATGTCCATCAATTCTGGGTTGGACATGGGCTTGTATGTCAGGCAGAGATCACCTCTGAGCAGGCGGTATTTAACCGAGTGCAGCTGGAGTTTCTTCAGTCGAGCTGCATAGGGCATCTGTTTGAGGCCAGTGATCCTCTTGGTGAGGTACTTCTGTGGTCTTTCCAGCTGTTGCAGGTGTCTTGTAAGGTACATCCCAAATGGGGCATTGTACTCTATGATGGGTCTGATGAGTGATGAGTAGAGGGGCACAATGACCTCTTTTGATATGGATGCAAACCCTTTTGTGATTAGGTGGGCCACATAGAAGGATTTTCTAACCACTTTGGCAATGTGATTATCAAAGGAAAGATTACTATCTACTTGGGTCCCCAGATCCCTTATTATGTTTTCCATATTTAGGGGACTACCACCTATATGGTAGTTTGTGGGTACTTTGTTATTTCCAAAGGGAATAACTATGCACTTTTTGGCATTTAGCTTGAGGTCATGATATTGACACCAGGTATCCGTCTCAGTGAGACCCTTTTGGAGGATGTCTGTGTAAGCCGGTGAGTCAGTTATAGCCCCTAGTTTTCATTCGTCTGCGAACTTGGTCAGCCATAGTCCTCCTGTACTTGTCTGTACCTCTAAGAAGTATATGCTGAACAGGAGGGGCCTTAGGACTGAGCCCTGGGGAACGCCACTTGTAACCAGTTTAGAGTTGGACCTAACTCCCACAACTATCACCATGTGGGTTCTGTGAGCAAATTAGCAACCCATCTTGCGACATTGGGGTTTATGTTCAGGCTGGTGAGCTTGTCTATAATACCAGAATAGGGAATGGTGTTGAAGGCCTTTGCGAGGTCTAGGTAGGCTGTGTGTACCACCTTTCCCTCATCTATAGCCTTGGTAACTATCTCAAAGAAGTCCACCAGGTTTAGGAGGCATGATCTGCCCTTAACAAAGCTGAACTGGGTAGGGTCCAGTGTTTGGAGGTTTCCAATGTCTCTGTTAATGAGTTCCATGATGATGCACTCCATAGCCTTGCAGACCAAGCTAGTCAGGCTTATAGGGCGATAGTTCCCGGGGTCTGTTGTGGAGTGGAATAACCGTTGCTCTGCACAACTCCTTGTCCAGGGGTGGGAGCAGAATGTGGATATCCAAAGTGATTTTTTGATGGTCAGATCTAACCAGCGAGGAGTTGACCTCTGGTGTGGAACACCGGTCACCCATGTTGGTGATGACCAGGTCCAATATGTTGTTACCTCTGGTGGGAGTGTTGACCAGTTGTTCCAGGGCATTTGAGTTTATAAATTCTAGGAAATGTTGGGTAAGGGAGTTAGTACTTGAGTAGTTCTCCCAGTTAATGTTTGGGTAGTTGAAATCACCCAATATTAGGGTGTTTGGTAGGACCTTTATGTTACCCAGTGTTTCCAGAAATGCAGAATGGGGGTCCTGGGACATGGTGGGTGATCTGTAGCAAGCTACAATTTAAATTGCAGTTTTGCCTGTTGTTAGTTGCACGTGGATAATCTCAGAAGCATCGTGCTGTGCCACTAACCTGGAGGTGTGGGTATCCTTGATGAATATGGATACTCTCCCACCTTTTGTATTTCGGTCCGGGTTCTGTGGCCAAAATGTATGGTATGAGTTGTAGCCTGGTAGTGCTGGGGTGCTCCCTGGAGCCTTAAACAGGTTTCTGTTACTGCACACATATATCGATTTTCTCCATACTGAGGAGTGCCTCAAGTGCGTGCATTTTGAGGTTTAGACTTCTGACATTGAGTAGTATTACCCTCAGATTTTTGTTACTTGTGCTATTTACAGTGGTGGGTTTGTTTTTTGAGCCTTGCCTAAAAAAGGCACTATGGTGGTGGCAAGAGCCTTGGCCAGTATTCAAAAGCCTAAGGGTGACAGGTGCAAGCTGTCTCTAGCGAAGCAGCGTGGCTTGTCGAGCATGTCATCCCAGGCAGACAGACACTGGATCCCCTTTGAATGACTCCAGAAACTTAGCCAATTGTTGAAATTGATCATTTTTCCTTAATACCATAGTATCATTCTTGGTGAGGGCAAGATGCTACTCAGGGTCATACTGGCCTGGGCTATGTGATCAGAGAGCTCTTCCATATCTCTTTTCATGTAGTCCAGGGAGGTACAGCTCAGGTCATTCACACCAACATGGACAATGACAGAGTTTTATTTGTACTTGTTCTGGAGTGACCTGAGTGCTTGTGTTATGTGGTGGATCCTGGCACCCGACAGGCAGCTAACAGTAACCTTCTCCTTATTCAGCTTAGTGAGTGGGACGTCAGTGTGCCTGACTATAGAGTCATCTATTACTAGTATGTTGGGTATGTTATTTTGCCTTGAGGGCTGTGATTGCGTGGCACACTGGTTTTGTGAAGTATGTGTTTCACGGTTTGTGTTGGGTGGTGGAGGTTGCTTGGATGTCTGCTTTGGAGGGCTCTGTTGCTTTTGAAGATTTTTATTTAGAGCCTCTGAGTATGTTTTCATGTATTTACGTGTGTTTTTTGCCGGTGCTGGTTTAATGGGTCTATGTGAGACTGGTGGTGTGATGCCAGTATTTCCCTTCTCCTCTTGGGTTGAGACAGCTTAACCTCCATTTTGGCTGTATAATTGCATTTCTTGCATGTATTAG
Organism: Protopterus annectens; assembly: GCF_019279795.1. NCBI lineage: Eukaryota > Metazoa > Chordata > Ceratodontiformes > Protopteridae > Protopterus > Protopterus annectens. The sequence continues at coordinate 163,367,503 of NC_056747.1, read as the reverse complement.
TGTTTGGTGGTAGGAGGAGAGGGTTGTCTGTGTACATGAGGCAGTTGTAGCATTGCCTCAAAATGCCCAGATTCACCATTTGGACTGCAGAGTACACCTGAAACTGCCCTTTGGACATGCCTGGATAGGTACATTAAACTGTTTTAGTGAATGTCTGGTAAGGTCGAATAGAGAGCCTTGTCCTTCTGTAGTGCTAGGGTTTACAAGTGCTTGCTATGAGGTTTGAGCAAGTGCCGGGCTGAGAAATGAATGGCTTTCTATAACATACATAAGAAAACAACTACAAATGCTTTGGCTAAGCATATTTTAGATAATCCTACACATAGGTTCCTCTTCACAGTTTTACAAGTCGAATACAGTAAAAGGGGAGGCCCATGGGAACTTAAATTAGAGGAATGTGAGCTTGTGTGGCAAATTCGTACTTTTGCTCACATACCACCGGGCTTGAATGAATATGCCTCAATTAAATGTATATTAAAACTTAAGGCACTCTCTAGGTGACAATGGAATTGCTAATTCTTCCTCTTTTGAAATATTATGACAGAGTTTGACCTGATGTATTGTATTTATAATATTAATAATGTTAATGATATAAACAAATATACACCTATAGATGGATGTATTTTCACACATTTTATACATACAGTTTTTTATCTATATGGTTGTGTGTATTGTTTGTTTATTTCTCTAGTTCGACTTTTAAATAATGAATCTATTTTAAGAAGTATCCACAGGATAATGATTCTTTCCATATACACAATTGATAAGTTATAACTAAGTAAATATTTTGTACTTATATACTTTTATAAAACAGGAGTGTTTGTCAAAAAGGAGTTTTATGTTTTACATTTTAGTAGAAACATTTATTTATATTTAATTAAAGTATAATTTGCTTTAATTGGTCCTAATTAGTAATTGGATGTGTACTACATTAAGAGAATTTGTTTTGTGTTGAGTTGTCTGAAGAAGTTGGAGCATTTGCTTCGACAAAAATGCTTACAATAAAACAGTGTGGAATATTAACAGCCATTTTGCCTTTTTTCTTATTTTCTCAGTTTGTTTGAAGTCTTGATATTCAATTTATTTGCCAAGACTTTTTCAGAAAATAATACCAGGTATGCTTCCTCTACCCTGAAGTAGAACATTCTAGAACATTATAAATGTCCCCATCTTGATACAGAATGGGTTATAGATCCTCTTAGTAAAAATAACAAGTAAATTGCTCCAAGGCCAGATAATCACAATGGCCATTTCTTAAGGTGCAAAACTGATGAGATATATACTCTATGGAGCTTGCTAATCCAACAATCTTAAAATAATGGTTTTCTCCCCCACCATATAGAAACAAGCTTATGTTATGCCTGTTCTTAGGACGATGTTTGCCTGAAAATTGTATGCCTATCAATTTCACAAGATTTACTAGAAAATGTTTTGAGAGGATGCAGACAGAATGTATACAGTCATATATTTTTATCCAATGGCATCACACAGCATGGATTTACGCACTACAGATCTTGTATTACCAAATAGGATTTCACTTTATACTAATGTAGTGCAAGCACACGATGAAGGGATTTCTGTAGGCATTACATTTTTTGATATGGCCATGGCATTTGACACAGCCACACCCAATACACTTATTATGACACTTCAGAGTTGGCCCAATATCCATATGTACTAAGGATTGTAAATTGGTTCAAAGAAATTAAGTCAGCAGTATTCAAAAGGGATGTAACAAACACAGCACTTTCAGACAGTGGGTGGAGTTCTGCATGGTTCTGTCCTGAAAACATTTTGTCATGCTTTTATGACCACAATATCTAGAAGTCCAAAATCTTATGTGACAGAATTTCTAGATAATGCCAAAATAGTTAGCAAAGTTACATCTCTTGATTAGCAAAATAATGTACAGGATTATTTAAATAAATTACATGCTTGGGTTTCACCTAATAAAGACAACTTTAACTGCAGAAAATGTAAAGTGATGCAACAATAAATAGAAAGTACCTTATATGCACATCTCAGGCTGCCCTAATATTGAGGACTTTGAGTCTATCAAATAAGTTGATCTTTGACTGCTAAGTGAACTAGGTGAAATGTTTTTGTACTGTAAACATTTCTTACTTTCTATTGCCTTAAGGAAAAGGAAGTTTTCCTATTGTTTAAATATTTAATTAGACATGCATGGGATAGGTCTCTGCCCTAATAATATAAAAAAAGTTGGAAAGAATTTCAAGGTTCTGCTCCAAACAGTTTAGCTTAATTACATACATACTTAATTACCCACCTTAATTTAAAGTCACAGGTCATTCCATGTGCAAATGAAAGACAGCATATAAAAGCAGCATATAAAAACAGTTCATAAAACAGCATATAGAAAACAACACATTTAAAAACATGAACCAACATTTTTAAAAAACTAAAATACACCAAAGGTATATTAATATTTCACTTTAACAAGTCTCTTCCCAGGAGAATGGGCTTGATGTTCATTTTGTCATTAAGCCCCCCTGCCATACTGGCCCTAAGTCTCACAATCCATTCAAGTTCTTTCGTCTCAACTTTCAATTTCACATCACCCCCCCCCCCCCCGAGGTTGTCCACAACTCTTGTCGATGGCCATGAAGGTGAACCTATGTGTGTCACCAAAGGTTCCTACATGTCTAGCTCAGGCATTTGTCTCTGCCTTCCTCCCTATATCATAGGAGTGCTCCCACATGTGATCTCAACCTCCTGGTCGTCATCTCTACATAGAATGACATACAGGCCACACAATGGGCCAAATACACAATATTTGTACTATTACAGTTTGCAGAGAGTTTAAACTTAAACACTCTGTCCATATCAGGATGCTTGAATTCTCCACTACAATCTATATACATACAGAAATTGCAGGCTTTACAGGGAATGGTACCACCTTTACCCCCACTAGCAGGATACTTTACCAGGCCATGCTGTGACCTGGGTCCACACAGAATCCTTTTCAAGTTCTTTTTATTTTTATATACAAACTTTGGGGTATCACCTACTAAACCTTTAATAACATCATCAGCACACAGGATGTTCCAATTCCTGTGAAAAATGTTTTGTAGAAGCTTGATGTTGCTGGAGTAAGTTACTGACATTCTCATTTGTCCATCCATAGTCCCTACCCTCCGCATTGGCCGTTCACCATCAGAGAAGTATGGTCTACCCTCTGTGCTCCTACATTCCATTACACCCCCTCAGGGTGTCCTGAAGTTCAGTGGGGGAATAACCCCTCTGTAAGAACCTCATTCCCAGATCACCCAACTCACTTTCGAATCTATCCTGATCGGCTGTCAACCTAGAAGTCCTCAGTCCCTGCCCCCTCACAATGTTCTTAAAAATGTGTTGGGGTTGCATGCTCTTTCTGTGTAAATAACTATTTCTATAGCAATCCTTCCTGTGTATTTGTGTTTCAAATTCTCCATCATCCCTCTGTATAACCTTCACATCCAGGAAGTCAACTGTACTAAAAGAGCTCTTCATGGTGAACATCAAGAAACTGGTGCAGCTATTCAAATGTGAAAAAAGGGGGGGGGGCAAAAGTAGACTCATCCTCCTACCACAAAATAAAGAGGTCATCTACAAACCTCCTATATAATTTCAAATGTTTGCCATTTTCTCCCAGTAGAAATTCCTTCTCCCAACGGGCCATAACTAATGAAAATAATGCTCTTTTTAAACATACATTGCAGTGCAAGGAGAATAAGAAGTTTTATTTTTTATATTAGAGTGAAGCCTACCTAATTTGAGGGTGGGGTGGGAACATACATTAGAATATCATGAATTACTTTGGCATCTTAAGTTAGATGCAAGTTCCCACTAAGGAAGGAATTACATAGTATCACTAAGCAGTCCGTTAAAATTACACAGTGTTAAATTTTGATAGTTTTTATTATTCTCTTAGTTTTACCTGTTTTTTTATTCTTTGTTGGGTGTATTTGCCTTATTTTATAGTGATATAGTTAATCAAGAAGTTATTTTAACATTTCAAAAAAGTTTGTATTAATTATTTAATTATCTTGATTTGACAATTAAGTCACATGACTTCCCGTTGGCTGTGTTTAAATAATGGAAAGAAGTGTTTTGAAATTAGTTCTGATGAAGTCCCCATAATATATGGGATGAAAGCACTTAAAGAACTGCACCCACAGACTCAAAAACATGTTTATTTCATCATGGTTTGGTGTTTCCTACATTTTAACACCACTCTGGGACTATTTACAGGTTTTTAAATATATGTAATTTCTGGGTCTGGCATCTTGAAGTAATTCTGATTGTTTAGCCTGCCTCTAGGTAACCCACAATGCAGTGCTTGTCTGTAAAAACATTACATCACGTGGGCCTCTTTCTTACTAAAGCTCCTGTCACTGCATTGATTTTACATGCATATACGGCTGTCAGTTAGTTTTAAGTAGCATTTCATGACATTTAATGATTATTTAAAACACAAGCAGTGCAAATGCCACAGAACAGACTTTCAAAGTGCTTTTTACTGCTGCTTCTTTTTAGAATGGCTAAATTGCAGTCTTTTGCAAAGCCTGAATTGTACTACTTTGACTCATCTTTCATCCCTCCTCACACCTAACTTCGCTAGGTGTCAAAGTGCTAAGGGTAATATGAGCTGTTACCTGCTGTGATTGACAGCTCACAGCAGGAAACTTGACTCATGTACTGTTTCTTTGTTCGAGCCTTTACTTTTTGTATGGGTAGGGGAAGGGCTAGGGAGCTGGGTTTTTAGGACAGTGATGGTGATGTCAGTTGGAGAGGGAACTGGCTAGAAAACTACCTGTATTCATTGACCTTGATGACATCAATGAATTGGAGACTGTAGCAAGCTTTTCCCAGGTGAGATAAAAGTTTTTTGAAAGTGAAACTACCACAATATACTAAGGTACTGTTCTAGTGAAGAGAGAGAGAGTTGATTTAAAATATTCTAAATGCTGCATTGTTTATTTATAATGGGGACAGTAAATAGGGAGATAAAGGACAGAGAAGTTGAGCATTTAATAACAGGATCCCATTGTTGTCCTTTAACTCTATACAGTAAATGGATACTGTATGTTCTTGAAGCTCTGGTGTTTTTTTTTTCAGTAGCTCTGCACATTTCCTGGTTGGACTGTGTTCTACTTGGTTTGTGTCTGGCCATTGGTGTTTTTTCTCTAGCTGCCCAAAGAAATCATAAATGTTCTCTTCTTCAAAACTGAATGCAGCATTCCACAGTTAACTCATCATTCCAGCTGTAAATTCAAATAAAAAGTAAAACATGCTTGTTAGTGTTGCTGGCTGATGCAGATACCCATCACTGTGACCTTCTAAAAGACTTCAGTTGGCTACTGCTACCCAGGAAGGCTACACTGCTACTTTGCTCCACGTTATTTAAACTTATTATGATGGGAGAATGACGACCTCTAAAATTAAATACATTAACAGGCATCAAATATACTCCCTTAAGAGACAGTAAGAAATAAATCATTTAGTTAGACTTGGTTTAAAACAACTATATGTGAAACTGTATTCATCAGGCTGGGGCTAACTACATGGAACTATATTCCAACCAAGGTAAAGAAACAAACACACTAGTAACTTTAAAGCTAAACTGAAAGAAAAACTGCTTAATGGTACCAGCTGTTCATGTCTTACAGATACACTAGTACAAGCCCTGCCAATTAACTGTATAAATATTAGATGCCTGTTATTTAAAATCTGCAAACATGCTACTTTTATCTCTAAACTGCATGTTTCTTTGCTAACCTTTCTACTGGTCCTTTGGGGGGGCTAAGTCATGACTGTAAAGGGTCAAATAACCATCCCATTTATCTGGTTATCAAATAGTAATAAGGAAATAAAACAAAATCTGCTATAGTGGTGCACAGGGATAAAGCCCTTACTATGGCTCAGATGACCAGAGTTCAATTAGCAGCTCAGCGACTGAAGAAGTGGCAGGGGGGGGATTGGCGTGCACATTCAAAGAGGGACGATGCTTGTTGATATACTCCCTAAGGGGAGGCATCGTCCAAAGAGTGAAGTTGCCCTCAGCCATAATCAATGAGTGTGAAGGGTGGGGGAAAGGGAAGGTCATACATAATAAATCCCTCACAGATGGAAGTCCATGTGAGCTGAGCCCCCAGGAACTCTTCAGGATCCATGACCGGCCCTACCAAAAACATAGCAAGTCCTCAGGGGTTAGAGAATACCTGGTACGCCTGACATGGACATTGGGTACTGGATGCCAGTTCAGTAAAAAAAAATGACGTTTCAGTGGACAAATAAATAAATAAAAACAAATTATAGTTTATTCACAGACGTAAATACCAAAAATCTGCAGATGTATTTTTTTCACATAAATATTTTTGTTCCCATTATTAATAGTTCCACAATCTGCGTGAATGGGCGTACCTTCGTTGAAGGTTGTGCGTCAGGCCTGGCAAGCCGGTACGTAAAAATCAACTGCCAATCATTAGCGGACCAGAGTTCTGCTGTGGTGACCCCTAACTGGGAAAAGCCAAAAGACACAAACAAAACAATCTTTTCTGTGCATGCTACTCAACACGGACCCCTACAGGATGGCAGAAAAGATTGATTTTTAAGTCCATATTGGGCTGGTGGGACAACAGCAAACTACTAGCTGCCTGCACTGGCAATATTAGTTTAACACAACATAATGAAATCTACTTTCTTTAATTTGAAAAAAAAAACATAAATTATAACAAAACTTTGACTAGCACTGAGTAAAATTTTTGAACAACACAGATCTGTTGATGAAAGCAGGAAAAGTTGTTTAAACTACACTAACTTTTCTGCATAGTTAACACAGTTGGAGCCAGAAAACACAATGTCAGTATAGACACAACAAAAACATTGCTGAACTTTGATGATAGTGTTTTGTCCTAATTCACAAGTGGAAAAAGATGACATGACAGCTTCATTTTGCACACTTATTATTATAGGTTTAGGATTTTGTGCACTTTGAAACATGTTTGTGGTATAACTGAATGTGCATTATGCTTGCAAACAAAGTCACAGTGACATCTTGTGGATATTATTGAGTACTGTCTACACTCTTGCTTTTTAACAAGATTTCAGTTTGTTAATTAGAATAAAAGTTCCTGTTTTCTTTAAGTGTTCATAAATATATGATGATAATGCAGTTATGGGACCAGAATCCAAAATAGTCAGCCTCTGTTTGTCTGCTCTGTTTCCAAAAGACTTGCTCACAGTGTAAGTCACTTACTTCAGTGTAAGGCCTATATTTAAACAGGCTTACACCGAGGGCCAGATTTCAAAAGACTTGCTCTCAGTGTAAGTGGTCACTTTACTCTGACCGCAAGTCTTTAAGAATCAGGCCAAATTGCTGAAGACAATGGATCTGAAATCATTCAGCTCTAACCTACACACACAAATGAATAAGAGAGCTTAATGGAGTTATGCTAGGTAGCCTGTGCAAAAGAAAATGTCAGATGTGACCAAAGCATGTATTTTCCTTTAAACATTTCTGAAGGCATTATCATATTATTTGTTCACTATCTTGAAGGTACCTGCATTGTTTAATACTGTTGACCAAGTAAGGTGATTCCCACCAAGCCTAAGACCCTTTTTCACTGGAGATGCAAAACGTATCTCCTATGAGTAATCAGTTATCTTCACTGTAATAGCTCTCTTCACATTACATACAAATTTCACTTTAGCAACTGAGACAGCTGCTACACAGTATGTATTTTTGTGACAGAATATATATGGCACAGAAGCCAGGGAGTTGTCTAGTAATCTCCAGTTAAAACAGGTGAATGCCGATTGGTGGGGTATGACATGCATGGTGCAGGTGGTATCCAGTTAAAACATGTGAATGCTGATTGGTGGAATGTGATATACATGGTGCAGGTGGACCCTTCTCGATGTCCTTATATATAACACTGCCCAAGGTTTGGAAACAAAAGTCTGTAACTGGTGACAAGAAAAAATATGTACCAGAGCTGATACACGAAGGCAGAGAAATAAGGTTCATAGGAGATTATTAGGCTAATGACTCAAAAGGCTTTACAACCCTAGCCAGTATAACCTGAATTTATCTGTGTATGTCCACTAGTGGGCATGGGTTTGTGCCTATGCCTTGGGTATTTTTTTTGTTTTTTTTACAGATTGCCCCTATCCGTAAGGGACACAGGCACCATCCCAAGTGAGAAGACATAAGAAAGACTGGAGTCATGGCCTAAAGCATGATAGTTTAAATTCAGTGAGCAAAATGCAAAATAATGTTTCTGGAATCCAAAAATCAAAGAAAGCATACAGATAGATGAGAGACCATCAACAATAAATGAAGAACAGGCCTGGGTTAGACCTGGCTGATAATATACAATTAATAAAAATGAGCAGCAAGGGTGACATAGAAGAAAACAAGGGCATCTAAAAGGAGGAATCCCTAGCAGAAAGCAACAGTGAGCATCCTTCTGTATGCACTACTGTAAAAAAACTCAACTTGAAATACTTGAAATTGGGTGTGTAATTCTGGACACCATACCATCAACTTAAAGACAAGGAAGAAGTTCTGCAAAAGAAGGCAAATAGTTAAATATAAAAATAAATTGATATGTGCTCAGCACCAAAAGCCATGTAAAGAGAGAGGCATCCTAGAATTACATATTAATCATTAAAAATGAAGACAGAGAAGGAATACAACAGAAACATTTAAGTGACCTAAATAATCCAGAAAAAGACCATTGCAACATGAATAGAACAAGGAAGTATTTTATATCAATGGCTAGGTAATGAAGGATGACAGCAGTGTTCCTGAAGAAGCAGAGGAGTCATAAATGTAACAGAATTCCAAAATGTTTGAAAAAGGTATGACAGCTTCTACAACAGACGGAAAAAGACAAAAGGTAACAATCAATTAGTTCAATAAAATCTGCACGTTGTGAAACTGAGTGTAGAGACAGCCCTAATCTGTTGTCATAGTCTGCGTTTCTATTTAACCAACCCATTCATTAATGCAGCATTCAGACTGTAACAGTATGTGTGAACTAACAGACTAGGTCAGCAACAAAGGCACATATCCACATACAAAACACCAAAATACAAAGGGTTGCGTCATTACACTGGCAGAGGCTGATCATATGAAAACAAAAACAGCTCTTTTTATTAAGCAATCTCTTGTCTAACCATTGTCACTTAAAAGGAAAACCTGTTTCATAGTTTAGGTACTGCCAGTGGATGTTCTGCGTTCAGAAGCATGCTTTCTTGATAACCTTCAAAACATTTCTACTGACTTCAGGTGTGTGAGTGGATTATGAAGGCTATAATGCTAGTAAGCTGCCTACACATATTTTTATAAAGAAACCTGTGCTCGATGCTGAGCTGTAAGAGTTCCAGTCCAGCATGGAATTTTATTGATCCCATAGACTCAGTACATCAGAAAGGTATGCAGACTGTGGCATAACTCCAGCAAATTGTGTCACCCAACAAGCCACCTCAAGCTAATGAAAGTCGGATTTCTTCATTAAAATAAGCACAACACCTCTGTACTGGCAGAAGGACAGCCTTTACCACCATGAGCCTGGTTCTATGGAGAGGCTGGATTTTATCCAGTTGATCAGATCAGGAAGCCGCGGTGGTGCAGCAGTTAACATTGTCTCCTCACAGCAAGAGGTTCTCCCATTCGATTCTCGGCTGGAGTACCTTCTGTGTGGAGTCTGGCTGTTCTCCCCGCGGTCGAGTGACGTGAAAGACATGCACATAGGTGCAAGCGTGAATGGGTGTGCCTTCATTGATGGTTGGGTGTCGGGCTGGCAACTCGGCACCGTAAAAATCCCCTGCCAATCATGAGCAGACCGGAGTTCCGCCGTGGCGACCCCTAACCGGGAAAAGACGAAAGTCTTTTTTAGTCTTAGATCAATGTCCATTTTCTGCTCTGAGTAGGTTATGTAGTTAGAAAAAAAGGGTCACATATCTGAAACTACATCCACCTTGCTCTACAGCACCCATCCTAGAGGCCACATATTTGAAACCACATCCACCTTGCCCTACAGTCCCCATCCTAAAGGACACATATCTGAAACCACATTCACCTTGCTCTGCACTCCTCGTCCTATTTCTGAACTTAACTCATTTATATATAAGTGGAGTGGAATGTCACACATCTAACAGCCTAAAACCACATACACCTTGCTCTACAGCCCCCACCCTTGTTCTGAGCTTAACTCATTAACACATAAGTAGTGTAGAATGTCACACATCTAACGTCTTCATCTAAGAATTTTTTGAAAAAATAAACTTAAAAATAAGATAAACAAAAGTAAATGTTTTGTAAAAATAAAAGCTATTAAAACTGTATAAATTGCAACGTTATCAGTAAGAAATATTCTTTGCAGTGATAATCAGTGCATTCATAATCTTTCCATAAATACAATACTAATATCATAATACAGAGATTTGCTGTCGAGGTGCATTTCTTGGCATACACATTTTGAAAGTGTAATATTTAGCTATAAGAAAATTATGACACACAGCTGAAGTACATAAACAGAACAGAGGTTAGTGTGCACAGTTGATTTTCTGTACACCATGCAAATTCCTTCATTTCTCAGTTAAAGGATCATCTTACCCTTAAAGAAGGCATCTCAACCTTAAAAAAATATAGCAGTCACAAAAGTTTTTTTTGGCTTTGTAGTAAAATGCAAAAATCAATGGAATAATTATTTGATTTTGCACTCAATATTTATAATTATATGAGGAAGGAAAGTAGCCTTTCTAAGATGTCCACAGGATATAACACTTAACCAGGTATCTGCAAATAGTACAATGAAAGACATCTGAAGAAATATGCAAAAAGCTTCATTCATACAAATGATTATTCAGCATGAAATTTCCAATTAAAGGACAACTGCACCCAAAAACAAACAAAAAAGTTATTTTAACCTATTTCGTGCTTTTTTGCAGTGCTAATGTCCCTAATATTACTGAGTGATTATTTTCTGAATTATTATACCTTAAAATTGGCTGATGGGTGGCTGCCATATTGCATGATCTACTCTAACCATGATTGTCACTTGTAGAATATATTAGAGTTAGGAAGATTGTTTTTGTGCATAGTAATCTTGCCCCATCTGTTTGGATAGGTACATCCATCATAAATCCCCCCCCCCCCCAGTTTCTAGAAAGTGCCAAAACTTGTGTAGCCGTCACCCTTATTTCCCAAGCATTTATGTTCTGCTATAAAAACTTGACCCACACTATTATTGGGAGAGCAATAAACTTTTGTCATAACAGTATTTTTACATATATATTGGGTATGCTCCTATAAGGTAAGAAATGCTGGAGACGCAAAACTAATGGGCAGATACTTGTGGCGCAAACTGTAGTAAGCAGTTTTGAAACTGCTTATTTACCCCCTTTAATATCTCCTCATATCACTGGTTCATAGATCTGTAAACCTTTTTACCATGTAATGTTCAGCTGTGTTCTTTTAGTCCTGGTATACTCTCCAATATCAGAATAAAGTTTGAAGTAGTTGAGACCTCATGGGTGTGCAGTCAGTTGCATACCTGATACACAGATATTCCCAGTGGGCTCTAGGACTTTGACTTCTACTTACCTAGTAGTGGTCTGAATAAAACAACCTCTCAGTAGAGGAGAATGTTTTCTAGATGCAACAGAGCAAAAAACTCACTGGAAAATGTTGGTGCATCTTCATTAGGTCCATATATTTTAGCTACCTTAACAGGGCCTCCTAAAATGTCAAATGTACTCCAGATGGCTGTTCGTTCTGCTATGTTATTTCTAGCAAATGGCTTCCATCCTAATGCGCTCCTTACTAAGATAATACCAGCCTTGGAATCCTTACTTAAACATGCAAAACATGAATTATTCTCAAGACTAGGGAAGACTATATAATTTCTTGCTAAAACGATGTATTTTTTCAATGAAAACAATATAAACTTTTTACTTGTTAAATCAATTGTTCAATATTCTAAATTTATCTGCAGAGTTCAGGCACTTTACCTTAACATAAATTAAACAAACCACCCTAAACTGCTAGCACTGGAAGCTTGCAAGTGATCTCAGCTGAGAACTGTGGCGAGAAGGATGCTTATCAACCTCCAAACCACCAAAATCAATTACAACTGAACAAAAAGACAGAGAGAGAGAGAGAGAGAGACAACATGAGAGACTAACAGTTTTATACACTGCCTTAATATACATTAGTATGCAGTGACTCACTCTAAAGCACCCAACAAACAGTTAAGAAACATTATGGTATAGCATCTTCAGTTTACAACATTCTAATCTTTGTCATAGACTTGCAGTTTATTTTTGGTCTGTTGCTCATAAAATTTGTGCTTTTCTGGCAAATTATTGTGGATTGAGATCACTAAATAATGACAAACATTTCAGTTTCACACTTTATAGCCATAGCCTTTAGAAAATGCATGATAACACAAATCTCATTGTTCTGGCAACTTTCTAAGTTTGTAAGAGCAATAATTAAACTTTCTCCCTAGTTTTGGACCTTTGTCAACCCATTACTTTGGCTTTGTCCAGAGTTCCTGAATTAAGAGGTATATAGATATAAGCCCATAAGCCTTACCTGCATTTTGAGTATGTGCTTTGAAAGAATGGTCCTAGAGCTGTTGGATAACAAAGTAACCATGTATAAAGCCATTTTTCAAGATGGTTTACAGGAAACAGAAGTCTCACAAACTTATTGTCTTGGCAGTGGACATAATCTACCTTGATTTGGCAAAGGTGTTTGACATTGCCCCTCATAATGGAATTATAAGCCTTTTGTCCAAATACAAGGTAAATGTTTTTCTAGGGAGGTGGATAGCTAACCGGCTTGACAACAGGAATAACAAAATTAGAATTGGCAATAGTTAATCAGATAGTTAAAAAGTAAAACAGGCATTCCCCAAGGGTCTCTGCTTGGTCCCACACTGTTTATTATGTTTATGTCTATGTCTTGGTGTCTGTTGGTAAAAGACATCACGACTAGTAAGTCTGCAGATGACATGAACATAGAAAGTAGAGTAAACTCTGCAAATGATCAATTTAAACTGCAGAATATGCTGGACCAGCTTGTGCATTGGGCTAAATATAATACTACGCAATTTAATGCCAACAAAAACTAAAGTAATCATCATCTTCTTTCGGCTATTCCCTTTAGGGGTCGCCATAGTAGATCACCTGTTTCCATTTCTTCCTGTCATCTGCATCTTGCTCTGTCACACCAACCACCTGCATGTCCTCTCTCACCACATCCATAAACCTTATCTTAGGCCTTCCTCTTTTCCTGTTACCTGGTAGCTTCATCCTTAGCATCTTTTTCCCAATATACTCTGCATCCCTCCTCAGCACATTCAAACCAATGTAATCTTGCCTCTCTGGCTTTGTCTCCAAACCTTCCAACCTGGGCTGACCCTCTAATATTCTTATTCCTAATCCTGTCCACCCTCGTCACACCCAGTGCAAATCTTAACATCTTTAACTCTGCCACATCCAGCTCACACTCCTGCCTTTTTGTCAATGCCACTGTCTCCAACCCATATAACTGGTCTCACTACCCTCTTGTAGACCTTTCCTTTCACTCATACTGGTACTCATCTGTCACAAATCACTCCTGACACTCTTCTCCACCAACTCCATCCTGCCTGTACTTTCTTCTTCACCTCTCTTCCACACTCACCATTACTCTGAACTATTGATCCCAAGTATTTAAACTCATCCACATTCAGCACCTCTACTCCTTGCATCCTAACCATTCCTCTATCCTCCCTCTCATTCACACACATATATTCTGTCTTAGTCCTGATGACCTTCATTCCTCTTCTCTCTAGAGCATATCTCCATCTCTCCAGGATCATCTCCACCTGTTCCCTACTCTCACTACAGATCACAATGTCATCTGCAAACATTATAGTCCACGGGAACTCCTGTCTGATCTCATCTGTCAACCTGTCCATCACCATTGCAAATAAGAAAGGGCTCAGAGCTGATCCTTAACAAAAAACTAAAGTAATACTGGTAAATCAAGTAGATGTTATCCTTATGCAATTAGTGAACATATTCTACAGAAGGTAAAGACCATAACAGACCAGGTAGTGATGATAGATATTTCCTTTTGATGCACACAATATCATTAAGAAGTGTTACTATGAAATAAAAATAATACTAAGGACAATCAACAGCAGGAAAGCTGTAGTATTGCTCCTAATCTACAAATCATTTATAAGACCTATCTTGGAAAATGGAATGGCCATTTTCATTTATAATAAGAAAGCTATAAGCGGGTTAGAAAAAATTCAAAATTGTTTCACAAAGCAGATTTACTCTGTGAAGCATCTGAGTTATAGGGAAAGATTAAAAAAAATCTCTCTATTCATAATGAACTACAGACTTGCAAAAGGGGATTTAATTTTGATTTATAACACTAGTCAAGATGATATCTATGGAGCTATAAAAGGGCTTTAATTTTCCAGTCCGTATTTTATCTCTAGGAATACAAACAAATTGTGGTTTTATGACTGAATTATAACTTTCTTGTCATGACTTTCCATATTAGAGATAGAAAGTGGTGTGATTCTCAACCACTGCACTTAAGAAGCTTGAATTTATTTGCATCTAGATGCTTGGATGAGGGAAAGGGTATCTGACCCTAGATTAAAAGGATGCAGACTCTCTGAAAGACTAAACTTATGCTCAGAGGTCTGTCTATTGAAATGTCAGCACTAGAAATGCTGAGTGCTAACATGCCAAAAAAAGCTCTTCTTCTTAAAACTCCATTTTTACACAGTGGACAAGCCATCCACTGCATCCTCCATATTGGAGCAAGCCCTCCCCCCCATCCCACACCCAAACATATATACCAACTCTGTACTTGCCATACCTCAGAGAAAAGGGAATATTCTAAGAAATAGCAATATATGCAAGTCCACTCTTTCAGCCATTCAGTCTCCTTATTTCGGGACTCAGTCTAGTGGGTACCAACATTTCAAATGGCTACCACTCAGAGTCTTGACCTTAAAACATTAAAGACAGAGTCAGGGAGTGCAACACTTCTAGCCAGTCTAGTTGTTTTAATGCTACACAGTGGTGATACTTTTAATGGTTTACCGTGAAAAACTCACTGCCCCAAAGGTTGAGGCCAGCTGTGTGAATCCTACATGTTGACAGTTGGAATGTTGAATATTGGCATTAATGACTGTCCAAACATGATCCCCTTCCAGACTCATGTTAGTACTTGTTCCAGGGTCTTAACTTTATTCATGCATGTCAGTATTTGGTATGCCGACTTTTAAGGAAAGGTTGCAGTTATACATATACACAACCTTTGGAGTGGCAAAATTTTAATAGTAAACCATTTTTATGTCACATCAGCAGCAACTTTGGCTAATTTGTTGCAACATTGTTCAAAGACACTGGACTGGGATTCCTGAAGATTACTGAGAATAGGGGCTAAACAGAGGAGCGTTGGAAGGAGGAAAGTACCTAAGCATTTGGTATCCAAGATGGCACAGATGTTCCCCAAATCAGTACTCTCAGGGAGTCCTACCACCAGCATGTTATTTCTGCAACTTTTATTCTCCAAACCCTCCTGCTTGTCACTTACTGACTGCAAGTCCCTATCACAGAAACTAAAAATAAGCAACTAGCTCCTGAGAGAAGAGTGTCTGATTGTTGAAAGCTGCTTCCAGTGGGACAGCCTCACAACACAGTTTTCCGGTGTTCATTTTTTGCTGAAAATATCCACCTTTAAAACTTAGATGAGACAACCATATAAATGATTGACCTGCCAAACATTAGTGAGTGCATGTAACACAAAAGCTGGAAATAAACATTAAAAAAGCTGTCATATATAATAGGTGGGAATAACTAATCATAATGGCTACCCTGTTCATATTGTTTTGGAACATGAATGGCTTCACAGGTAGACAAAAAAGGGGGTTCATATTAAAACACAGAATGCTGAAAACAGCAAACAGTGT
This sequence comes from Protopterus annectens, assembly GCF_019279795.1. NCBI lineage: Eukaryota > Metazoa > Chordata > Ceratodontiformes > Protopteridae > Protopterus > Protopterus annectens. The sequence continues at coordinate 163,351,502 of NC_056747.1, read as the reverse complement.
TTCATCGCCACATATTCAGCGAAAGCTGACAATGTTGAAACCACTGAACAGCGATTTCTTTCCCCAAATCGCTGTTCCAACCCCCCAAAAAAAATTAAACACTTCCAGACACATACACACATACCCTAACCCTAATTATATCCCCCAAAAAACAGCAAACAACTAAATACACATATGCACGTAACCCAACCATACATCTAATGAAAAAAAAAAAAGAGTAAACATTTTAAAACATATGAACTTACCTTAACCCGCACTCTAACCCTAAGGTCAGTAACTCTCGCACATTTATATAAACAGTTCCAAACACATACACACTTACCTTGACCGTAATCCTACCCTTTCCTCAAAACAAAAATAAACAGCTTAAAACACATACACACGTAACTCAACCATACATCTAACGCAAAATAAAAAAACAGTAAACACTTTCATACATATGCACTTACCTTTACCTGCACCCTAACCCTAAGGTCAGTAACTGTTCCACAATCATGCTCAGGAGCTAAACCGGACAAGGGCCCACACTACACTTCAGAACAGGCAAAGGAACAAGGCGGTCAAGTGACTTCTTTCCCAGGGGAAGAATTCACTGAACAGCCGCTTCGCTGTTTTGCCTGTTCGCCCTACATGTGTCGAGGAAAACGCATTCGACAAAATGCGTTTTCATTGTTCAAATAGGAACCCCAAAAAAGGTAAGAGTATTGAATTATATTATGAAATACAGAGTGCAAATGGCAATGCTACTGAAGACACATTTACAAATAAATTTGTGTGTGAATTTCATAAAGAAAGGATTTCAGGAGAAATATTCAACAGAATCTCTCTTTTTTTTATTTCAGCCCTATTTCTACTTTCATTTTATCCCACTCACTAGCTATAACTTCTGAAGAACTTTCTATATTCCCTAATAACTCTTGAATAATTTCCACTACCAACTCCTTAAATTCCTTCTTTTTGACAGGTAGGTGGTGAAGTGCTGGTGTCTCATGTTTACTTCATTCCCTGTATTTTTATCTTAACTGTTACTGGTGCATGATCTGAAATATTTATTGGATGTACGTATGTCAAAGCTTTCACTTAAATACACATACTCCTGTGAAATATAAATTGCGTCTGGTGTAGTCCAGTTCTTGCACCTTGAGGAATAATATTTAAATTCCCTCTGAGTTACTACAACTGAATTTATGTCTTCCATAACAAATCTTTTCAGAAATTTCTTTCAAAATAAATATATACTCCTTTATTATATTTTCCCTTGTAAGTCCCCCAATAAATCCTCACTGTTGCAAATTATATTCCAGTCCCCACCTATAAGTAATATTCCCAACTGAAAGCTGATTATTTCTCCCAAAAATTTCTTAATCTCCATAATAGCAGTTTTTGGTTGAATATAAATACATGCCAGCATAATCCTCCTCCCTTGCCAGTAAACTCTTACTACAACAAATCTACCATTATCACCTTGTTTTCCCTAGGTTACCCCTATTGGAGCTACTCTAGTAATTAGTAAAACTACTCCCAGTTTCTTCTTCCATAACATTCTGCTGAATATCCATCCTGAAATCCTTTCTTTATCAACATCACATGCTCACTTCTTTCCAGATGTGTCTCCCGTAGTATTATTTGCACTCTATATTTCTTAATCTAATTCAATACTCTTACCTTTTTATCTATAACTGGGAGGCCAATCAAGTTCCAAAATAATATGGGTTGTGTAGCCATTATGATAAGAAGTTATTATTCCAACCTATTAGATATGACAGATTTTCTAAATGCCTATTTTCAACTTTTGTGTTATATACACAAACTAATATTTGGCAGGTTGAACTTTTATACAGTTGTTTCTTGTCATCTCAATTTCAACCTATATCATTTTACAAGACTTGTTTTACTGAGTATAATTAAACAAAAAGCCAAACCCACCCCACAACACCTCCATAACTTAAAACACACACAAAGAAATATGCATATCATCAAATAATTAAGTTTCTCTCTCCTGATAGGAATAATTGTCCCAAAATGACAGCTGCACCCACAGGCATTACCCTAACCTATAAGGTTATTCATGCACAGGTGAGTGTCAGCCTGTGTTCATACTTAAACTATATTCTGTCTGTTCTTGGTTATCTTTATTCCCCTCGCTCTGGTAGAATTTTTAGTTGAATCTACAACAGAAGCTGCTGTTAAAAAGAGATAACTAGTAGAGCATATAAAATATTGCATGATAACTATAAGAATCAATCAGAGGATGTTAGAATAGATTGGAAAGAGAGACTGGATAACCAATTCACAAGGAAATAATGGGAGGACATATGTATGGCTCCTAAACATGCAACTAAGTATAGAAGATTTAGGATTTTGGAAGTGTTTGCATAAGTATTTTTATACCCAAAAGAGACTCCAAAGAATTTTTTTTCATGTATTTGCCAAATGTTGAGGGTGTGCCAGGGAAGAAAGTGGTAAATGGGAACATATGTTTTAGGACTGTAATGAGATGGATGACTTTAAAAAATTCTCTACTGACTATTCTGTCAGAAATAGTGGGTGAACAAATGTAACTAAGGAATGCTTTTTTGAACTGGGATATATGATTCAAATTGCCTAGACATAGTAAGATTTTGTTAAGTTTAATTCTGGTGGCTGCCAAAAAAGTAATTACTAGAAAATGGAAATCAGTCTAAACCAACTGTATTTAACATACTGAATATTGTAACAGAGAAAATGGTATAAGCAACTCACAGCTTGTAAATGTTTCATCACTCAACCCCCTGCTTAAACTTATCAAGGTTATCAGAACATGTCAGAGATTTAGGATGCATGGCTAGGCTTAAAAAGGTCCTAGTGGTTGTTAGCCTACTAAAAACTCATGAACATATGAACATAGAAAAAAAATGGAAATTGTGGGAAAACTACGTGCAGAAAAATGTTTTGGAGAAGGAGTGAGCTGTAAGGCAAGGTAGGAATTTAACAATTTATGTAATGTTGGGTTGATGATAGGTACAGAAAAGAATACATGTGATGTATAATGATTGCAACTGGGAACATGTTAATATGGTTTGTTTTCTTTTATGTAAATTCTTGCTTGTCTATCTGTTAAGTGATAATTCAATAAAGGTATTTAAAAAAATTAACCCATATCAGCTGGGTTGTAATCAAGGCTCCTTCCTTGTGTCAGAATCATACTGAGTGACTGCCACAGTAAAGAAAATAAATACAATTGTGTCAGTGCTGAAGGTAAACAATTCACTCATATGCCAAGGTAAATTTATTGCATTTAAAAAATAAGCCAAGAAAAAAGTACTCTAAGTCATTAGCCGAGGTGCTAAGTGATGATGCGTTATTAAAGAGTTTCTTGGATTCTGGACATTGTAGTTTATTAATTTAAATTTATTAAATTTCCCCAGATTATGTGCAGTCATCAAAATACATTGACTACTTCTGAATCTAAAAGTATTCCTGTCAACTATTTAAACACCTTCCAGAACCAATCACAATAAGAAAGTATGTTGCATTTGCAAATGCTAAAATATCACAATTTAGTTAAAAACTCTACACAATGAAAACAGATTAATTACAAATAAATACAGTGAAAAAACATAAAAATCTATTTAAATTATATTAGAATCTTGCCAGTCTTAATGTCACCCCTTGGTGGTGGTGGCTTCACTTACATTCCTACTAAAAGAACCTCGCACCACATACTTCTGCCTACCCAGGACCACCTCCTTTGTTATAACATGCCTCCTCCATTTTCCCCATCCATATTTTTTGCCACTGTCTATCCCAGTTCCCACTTCTACCTCTGAAAGTTCTCAGCTTTCAATATACCTTGTCCTACTTAACCTCCCCACAACTGAATTAGCCAAACAGTTGCACCTCATTCTGCAGAGGAGGCTTATCACTTCTTTTCCCCTTCCACATCTTCTACTAATGTTCTACTTCACCCCTAACTAGGTCCCCTGATGCCTGAGTTTTCATACAGGCCATTCTGCAGAAATGTACTATTTTGCCTTTCCTGCTTCTATACTATCTAAAAATGCTTTGAATCTGAAATTAGTTCTTCTAAGATAACATGGAAGCCCAAAGCTCTAAATAGAACTGCTCACCTCATCTGCATTGTACTGTATACAAGTACTGATATGCTGTAAAGATGAACAGACACAAGTCTATTTCATGTTATCAAAATATGAAAATCTAAATCTCAACACCCACCCTCTCGGTAAGCCCCCTGTGCTTTCATATCTCCTCATTTTATTACTTTCACTGCAAGGTTATTCCAGATCAAAGAAATAGTGACACTTAAAACAGTAAAAAAAAAAAAAAAAAAAAAAAGAACAGCTCACTATTTCCCCAATATACTGTGATTTATGAGTAAACAAAAAGAAAAAAATAAAGAAATATAATTCTAGCTTAGACACATCACTACAAAAATGTAGCAAGCAATCAGCCACAGATTAAAAAAAAATAGAAAACATGCATCTAGCAGCTTTAGACCCCTTATGCCTACTCTCAGCTTAAGTGCTGCTATCTTTAATTAAACATAAAAGTGCTTTAAAGCACTGCAGTATTTACTCAAGCATAGTTATAAGTGTTGCTGTTTTATCCTCAAAAGCACTATTATTTTGAAACAAAAACATGGTGTATCAAAACACAAGGAGTTGGATCTGAGGTAAAGGTGCTTAAAAAAAAATTTCATTTCTGCAGGTCATGCCAAAGGCTAAACTTTAACTGTTAACTCTTCCTTTCCCTCCCTTCTCACCAAGAGTGAAAGGTTTGGACTTATAAGAAAAATCACACAGTTAATGAATATGTGCAGTCTGAAGGAGGATAAGAAAAAAGCAAAAGAAATTGATGGATGTCTATTCAAGCAGACCCTCAGAAAGATAGCAGATCTAACTCTGGAATGTTCAGAGAGAGCCCCGGGTAGTGAAAGCATTCTATACTGAGGTACAGGGACCTCTATACATCTTTCTGTGATCAAGCCTGGTTAAGACAATCGTCTAAGGGTAAATAAAAAATGCTTTGGCTCCGCAATGAGAAATTATCAATGCCAGATATTTTGTAATGAGTCTGGATGTAGCAACCAAACCAAATGGCAAGAAAGTAAACTAGTAATACAGATACCCTGCTAACAATCTTACATAGCACTGGTAATCCCTGTGAATGGGGTTCTGAAGGTATACGTCTTTAAGATCTACAGTTAGAATATAGGGTGTGGAGAATCAGAGGTGCAAGAGAGCTATGAAAGTTAAACAGATTTCTTTGGGCACCAAAGTTCAAGATGATGTCTCTGCAAGTCTGGGGCACAGGGCAGCCATTAGTTGATGAGCCTTTAGGGACATTCAATTCATGAATCACCTATGGGTGGTACAGTTAGGAGGGATCCTTTGGTTTAATCTCCAATGTCTTTAAAATCATACAAGTTGTATAACTTCTTCTGGAACCTGTTTAAGATACTTGAATAATATGTTCAATATGCTGCTCCTGAATATATGGCATCAGAGTACAGACCAGCTGTTTTAAAAGTGTAACATCAGACAAAGTATTGCCAGTGCCATAATATTATTTTCATCCCTGACAGCACCTGAAGTTGGACTAGTCAGTACAACTCTGTTGAAATGTTGATGTTTCTGGCCTTGATTAGAGAGGAGGATGATGTTCATACAAATATTCAGTCTAACTTAAAATGTCCCAGTTCTTCATTTATATTACTTCAGTAGTTTAAAGACTTAAATATAGACATGTGAGGTAGTACCAGCTCTGCCAGGGGGAGTAGGGCAGTGCACGTGTAACATATGCCAGCATAGCTAGCTGGAGCTTTGTTAAGAAGTATATGCATCAATAGTGGGTCATGCTGGACAGAAAAGAAATGTATGTCAGACTGTATTGTTATAACTGATATGCATTTTAACAGAGGATACTGGAAGGGAAGGAGTTATGGTCAGCCCAGCTAACCTTAAGAAAAACAACCTGAAATTAAATGACTTGGTTTAGGCCATAAAGATTTTATCTCCCAGGTATGAATGCAGCTAGAGATGCAATGTCTGTGAAAAGCCTGGGCGGGGATCCTGCTCTATTATCCTTAGTAGTGAACTAATTGCTATCCTGGGGTGCCAGTAAAGGGCTTGTTAGTCTCTGCAGGAAGAGTGGAAGTGTTGGAAATGTTTTACAGTTTCCACAAGCTGTAATAAACCTTAGCTAAAGTTCTAAGTGTGTATTGTGACACATCAGTGCCAGATCCTGGCTCAGTTTCTAGTGAGACGGTAGTGTGGGAACTGCACAGCCAGGTGACCAGATGCGATGTCATTCTGTATCCAACACTGAAATTTTATTTGAATACTAGTGAGATATGGTGTGTGCAGTCTGTTTTTGGACCTGACAAGACACTCATCTACATTCATCTTGCCTTACTTTAGTAAGTGGCTAGGGAACAGTAATTTCTCAGTCAGTTAAAAATACAGTGAGATTAGCTAAATGTTGGGGTTTTCCTGCATCTGTCTTGAGTCTTTCCATTCATTTTTTATATATTTCCTGTGATTGAAACTCTGGTGTTTATTGAAATTAGATATTCAGTATTTTCATTTATTATTATTTATTAAATATATCTAATCCTTTCACTGTGGCTGGTGTTCTAGAAAATACTAAACCTTTGAGAGTACTTCCAATTTAGTGGCACTGTTGCTCCACATTCCTGAAAGTCTTGTTGCTTGGTTAAACACTACTATTTGTATAAGCAGTAATTTTACTAACTGTAATTAGGTACCTTGGTAGAAGCCTTAAAGTAGCTGGCTTTGGGTGTTCTGGTGGCAGAAAATCTACCTTATAGTGTGGGTGGAGGTGGCAGAGCATGTAAGCTGTGCCAGCCTTTCTCAGGTGGGTATGTGAGAAAATCAAATCTCAAAGTGTGTGTGTAAGCTATTTTTAACTGGGAGCACTGATTTCACAGACATGGTGTTGGAGGGCTTGGCTTGGCTTAGAACATCCAGCTAAAGACTCCACTCTACATTGGTCATGGGTAGTTTTATTTGAGGCCTGGAAAGAAAACTCAGCCCCAGGACTAGAGTGTGCATTGCCTGTGTGGTCTTAAGGGAAATTGTACTTGCTGCAGAGAGCTGCATCTGAAAATATTGTATGGGCCTATTTTTCTCACAGTGAACATTTCCACCAGTGTCACTGGTGAGGATTGAGGTTCCTTGATCATTGACCCAGGGGAGGGATATCACATACTGGTGGCAGTACCGGGACATTAATTGAACTTCTGTAACCTGTAAGCAGTTGTCACTAAAGGCATGTGCACTCTCAGCAGCCACAAGGTATACATACAGTTTCATTTTTCACAACAGTTTTATTTATTTAATAATTAATTAATTTATTTTAATTTAGTTTAGTCAGGGAAAGCAGGTAGCAAAAATGTTAGCAGAGGATTACAGCAAGCTGACAGTGAACCAGTTGGCTAAAGTGTGCAAATCCAAAGGTCTGGTGCATACCAACCTGACTAAAGAAGAAATTATTTCAGCCTTAGTCGCAGCACAGACCAGCAACCAGGAAGACAACCACTTGTATTGGGGATGTGTACAGGACAGTTCACCTTTTCCTCAGAGGACTTAAAAACCCATCTGGAGTTAAAAAGACTTGAACTGGAGGAAACACATATGGAATTGGCAGGAGACTGCAGTGTTTGAAGGCTGAAGAAATATGAGAAACAGCATCAACCTGAAAGGGACATGCTGACTTTTCAACAGGAACAAGAGAGGTAATGGGGAAGGGAATAAGTGCACCTCAGAAGCTACAAAGGTCAGTAAATTTCTTCCAAGGTATACATGTGGTAATTTTTATAGTTTTATTCATATATTTGAAATGGTATGCTATTGACCAAGGGCTCTGGGTACAGTTCCTGACCCTTTTACACCATGGTAAAGCTGCAACTATTTTGAAATTGCTGATACTGATCGTTTAAATTATGACAAGGTTAAACAATGGTTATTGGAATGTTTTAAGTTAACACCTGAAGCTTACAGAAAAAAAAATTGTGATCAGATGAAAGTGTATGTGATAATATTGCTGAGCTAAGCACTTATTTTCATGGGTGGATGAGTGGGTGTCAGGTCACAACTTCTGAAATGCTAGCAGAACTTTTGGTGATGGTACAAGCCCTTAGAACTTTGCCTGAGGACATGAGAATCTGGTTGGTAGACCGTGAATGCAACTCTGTATATGAGATGGGGAGAAAGGGGATCTCTATTTGGTAAGCACAATACCATTGCACAAGAAGAGGATGCCCACTGCTGCACATGGATATAAGGGAACCCATAGTGAGCAGCCTAAACCACCCCAACAGAGTCTGCCAATAAAAGGGGAAGCCATTAGTTCAGGTACATGGCCAGAATCAGGGTTTAGATGTTTTAAATGTAACCAGAGGGGCCATGTAGCATACAAATCTCCACTGAAGCAAGGTGGGGAGCAAACGTTGAGGGAGCCAGCAAGTAGGAATAACAGCATGCCAGTGGTAAGTTGTCTGGAGAGAACAGGGATACTAAACTATCACCAGAGTTGGCATCCTGTCAGTGTACAGAAAACAGGCCACTGCCAAGAGACAGACAGCCTATGACATAACCATTGTGAAGCCTGCAATGGTTAAAGAGGAGCAATACTTCCTTGGGCAGTCCACTCCAGTCAGAGCTGTTGGAGGGACCCCATTCCAAATACCTTTGGCCAGAGTTCATTTTGACTGGGAGGATAGAAAATGAAGTAAGTAGGTGCGTTTGAGGATAACCCTGCAGATGTCTTGATAGGGAATGATTCTGATAATGCAGTACCTTGTGTGCATGCAGTTACATGCAATCAGGCTTGGAGACAGGCATGAGAATCTGGTAGCCTGGGGGAGATCCAGACAGACCCCACACCTGAAGCTGTGGCTATTTTGGAGAGGGATCTACTCTGTAGCAGTGAGCCTGAAGGTGAGTCAAAGCTGCTGATAAGTACTGATGTTCCCTTAGCAGGGTGACTACAAGGTCAGAGGTGAGGTATAGTAGTTAGGCTGACAGTGAGGTACTACTGTCAGAAGAAACCAGATTTCCTGTGGAAGGGGAGCTGGGAAGGCAGAGTTCAGACAACCTCAGCTCTCAGACTCTACATTATGAGGCTTGAGGGAGGTAGCTAAGAAGACACTTGATTCTCAAGGAAAAGGGGAGTCTGTATACTGGAACAAAGGATTACTGTATAGAGAGTGGACCCCTAAGGTAAGGCTAGAGGGTGAGGTAATACAGCAGTTGATGGTCCCAAGAACCTACCATCTGGCACTTCTAACCATAGACCATAACATGCCTTTTCCAGGTCATATGGGCATAAAGTGTACTAAGAGACATATTATGCAGAACACTTATTGGCCTGGGATTGCAAGGGATGTAACTGGGTACTGCAGAACCTGTAAGCAGTCCCAAAAAGTATGCAAGGCAGGAGACAAGGTCAAAGCTCCTTTGATGCATTTGCCTGTGAATGAGGAGCCATTTCAGAGGGTAGCTATGGGTATTGTGGTGCTTCTGAGTACCCAAAGTTCCACAGGGAAGAAATATATCCTAATGGTAGTAGACTATGCTACAAGATACCCTGCGGTGATGGGTCTGACCACCATCAAGGGAGAGTAGATGGCAAATGCTTTGTTACATATTTCAGCAGGGTAGGTTTCCCCAAGACAAATACTGACTGACAGAGGTACTAATTTCATGTCAAACATGCTGGCTTGTCTGTGAAACCACTGTGGGGTGAAGCACAAAGTGTACCCCCTACCACCTCCAGACTTATAGTTTTGTGGAGAGGTTAAACTCTCTACTAAAGACCATGTAGGGGCATTTTCAGACCAGTTTGAGACAGTGGGACAAACAGTTACCCCATCTGCTGTTTGCACACAGAGATACACCACAAATTCACAGACTGTTCACCCTTTGATTTGCTGTATAGTATGGGCATAGAGTGAGGAGGGCCCTTGTATGCGATTTGTGATGAGTGGGAGGGTGTGTGAATCCCACAAGGAGTCTGTTGTAGCACATGTTCTAAACTTCAGGGCAAGACTTAGGGAGCTCATGGGCTTGACCCAGGAAAACCTGGCAGGAGCCCAAAAGCAGGAAAAAGTCTGGTGTGACAAGAATACTCGAGCCCGATAGTATGCTATGGGACAACAGGTTATGATGTTCATTCCTGTCAGAGAATAAGCTGCAGGCAGCTTGGGAAGGACCCTTCAAAGCGGTAAGGAATGTCGATGTTAACAAAAATGGTAAAATTGCTAGGCAGGGGCACAAACTGCACCATGTTAACATGATAAAGCCTTACCATGATAGGGAGGCCCTTGTGCTGAGTAATTGCAGTGGTGGCAGGAGGAGTCTGGGGGGTGATGCTTGGACTGACACCTCAGTGGAAGTAGTAGCAATGCCCCAGCAGCTATCCCCTACCCAGGTTTGAGAAATCCAAACAGAGTTACAGGAGATTGGGACAAGTTCACTGGGAAACCTGGATGCACCCACCTGGTTCAGCATAATGTGGATACAGGACCCCAAAGACTTACCAAGCAGACCCCTAACAGGGTGCCTGACTGAGTCCAACAGACTCTGAGGAAGGAAATACAGGAAATGTTGGAACTGTGAGTAACCCAGAAGTCAAGCAGTCCCTAGGCCCCCCTGTGGTGCTGGTACCAAAGGAGGACAGCACCAGGTTCTGTGTGGACTACATAAAACAGTCACACAGATTCAGATGATTACCCTATGTCTAGGACAGATGAAGCCTTAGAGCAGCTGGGTGGGGCTAAGTATCTGACCACTACTGGCAGGTGCCCTTGACTCCCACCACTAGACAGAGCTCAGCCTTTGTGATGTCTTTCAGATTATGAGTTCACAAAGATGCCCTCTGGGATGAAAAATGCCCCAATGACCTTCCAGAGGCTGGTACATCATATCCTAGCAAGAAATTATGCCCTTATTTACCTGGATGACATTGTCATCTACAGTCATTCCTGGCAAGAGCACCTTCAGCATGTCAAGGGGGTCCTGTGTAGACTGCAAAGGGCAGGGTTTCCATTAAATCCAGTAAATGTCAAGTGAGTATGGCAGAGGTCTCCTACCTGGGACACAGAGTGGGGAGTGGTAAGATCAGGCCAGAACCTCTCAAAGTGGAAGATATTCAGGCATGGCCTACCCTGTTATCAAAAAGCAGGTGAGGGCATTCTTGGAAACAGCAGGGTACTATAGAAAGTTAGTTCCCAATTACAGAACAATAGCTGCTCCCTACACAGACCTGATGAGAAAAGAGAGGCCAGATAAGGTTGTGTGGACCCCAGCATATCAGCAGGCATTCCAAAATCTTAAAAGGCTCTTTGGGAGGACCCCTTGTGCTAGCCTGTCCAGATTACAGCAGAGAATTTGTTGTGCAGATGGATGCTTCAAACCACAGGGCGGGGGCTGTACTCAGCCAGGTTTCCTCAGAGGGAAGAGTGCACCCTCCTGTATATCTCAGCTGTAGACCTCAACCCAAGGAGGAATGTTATACAGCTGTAGAAAAAGAATGTCTAGCCATAGTAAGGACACTGCAAAAACATCAGCCCTATCTCTATGGAAGGAAATTTACTGTTGTTACAGACCAGAATCCCTTAAAATTGCTACATTGAGCCAGCCAGCAAAATGCCAAGTTAAGGTGCAGCCTAGGGTTAAAGGCATATAACCTGACAGTGCAGCACCATAGTGGGGTCAGCAATACCAATGCAAATGGGCTCTCAAGGCAGGGTATGGGTTAATGCGTTCCCAGACAGGCTAATTTATCTCAAGCAATGTTTCTCCAGGGTCACTTGAAAAACTAGCGTGAGTCTTCAAAGGGGTAGAGATGTCAGGATAGGAGGTAGTGTCAGCTGTGCCAGGGGGAGTACAGCAGTGCATATATAACACATGCCAGCATAGCTACCTGGAGTTTTGCAAAGTATTATAGGTCATTTAAATATCAAACTAATTTGTACAGATGCTTGTGTTAATGTATATGTAAAGTTGCATGTGTTAAAAAATGTATCAACAGTAGGTCTTGCTAGACAGAAAATAAATATACATGTATGTCAGACTGTATCATTATAACTGATGAAATGTATATAGCCCAGCTAACTTTAAGAAAAATAGCTTGAAATTAAATGACTTTGTTTAGGCCATAAAGATTTTATCTCCCATGGCTGAATTCAGCCAGAGACGCAATATCTGTGAAAAGCCTGTGCTGGGATCCTGTTCTGTTGTCCTTAGCGGTGAACTAATTGCTACCCAGGGTGTCAGAAATGGATTGTTATCCTCTGCAGGAAGGGTGAAACTGTTGGAATTGTTTTAGTTTCCAGATGCTGTAATATACCTTAGCTAAAGTTTGTATGTATTGAGACACATCAGTGCCAGATCCTGGCTCAGTTTCTAGTGAGAGGTAGTGTGGGAACCACAGAGTCAGTTAACCAAATGTGATATCATTCTGTAACCAGCACTAAAATTGTATTTCAAAACTAGTGAGAGATGTGAGGTGTGCAGTCTGTTTTTGGACCTGACAAGACACATACGCTGCATTCACCTTGCCTTGCTTTAGTAAGTAGCTAGGGAACAGTAATCCCTCCAGTCAATTAAAAATATAGTGATATTAGCTAAATGTTCTTTTCTTTTGTATCTGAGTCTTTCCATCTGTGTTTTTTTTAATATATTTTCTGTGACTGAAACTCTGGCATTTATTATAAATATATATTCAGTGGCTGGCTTTGGGTGTTCTAGTGGCAGTAAATCTACCTTACAGTCTGGGTGGAGGTGGCAGAGTAGGTAAGCTGTGCCAGTCTTTCCCAGGTGTGTGTGTATGTGTGCAAATCAAATATCAATGAGAACATGTGTGACTACTTTGAACAGGAACATAGTGCACTGATTTCACAGACAGCATGGTGGAGGACTTGGCTTGAGACATCCAGCTAACGACAACTCTATAGTGGTCAATGGGAAGTCTTATTTTGGGCCCAGAGAGAAAGCCCAACCCCAACAGTGGAGTGTGCATTCCCTGCGTGCTAAGGAAAACTGAATTTGGTGCAGAAAGCTGCACCTGAAAATAGTGTGTGGGTCTATTTTTGTCATGGGGAACATTCCCCACTGGTGTCAGTGGTGAGAATTGAGGCTTCTTGATCACTAGCCCAGAGGTGGGACATCACTCTTGCTCTTTCATATTATATGTAATCTGATTCAGCTACAGAAGCAAAAACACAAAACTTTGCAGTTTCCAACTATTCTTCCAAATTAAGTTCTGGAACATGAACGAGTTACTTAGTAATGGAATGCCAGACATTCAGAACATAGTGAGGCAAACTATTACTTATTTTTCTGCTTGTTATAGTATGGATTAGAAATAAACTGCAACTGCCTTGACCGTTTCTGGAGTTCACAGCACTCCATATTCAAGTATCATCACCAGTCCTGTCATACCGCTGGTTATAGTGATGATGTAGCTGATGAGAAGGAAGTGCTGCTTTGTTGATGACACTGCCCTTTCTTCCATGGAGGGGACAAAAAGGAAAGCATTATCAGTTGGCTCTAAGGTGCTTCTTCAATGAATATTTCTTCTACTTGAAGCAGATAAGACACATTCCCCTTTTAATTTTGTAAGCCTCTATGGCACTGCTTACATTACATCTTCTTTTGGTACACTTTGCATGCACAGAAAAATGCTGCACAGCTGCTGTAAACTATCAATCTTTATTTCATGTAAGCAGTTATACTTGCAAACCCTGCCAGTGTTACTTCTACTTTTAGAAATAATCCAACAACACTCAGATATGCACTTTAAAGGTTTCCTTTAATATTTCAAGGCAGGAAATGTAACCTCCATTCCCATAATTGTTTTAATTGGATTTACACTGTATCAAGTCAATTTTGTTAGCTTTGAAAATGCAGTATCCTTTCCTACTAAGTTTGCATTTGTATACGTCGTAAGCATTATTTACAACAAACATTAATGAATGAAGTGAAAAACGCTCACACTGTCCTGAAAAAAAAAAAAAAAGATACACTTCCTTCTTATGCAAAAAGCTTGCAGCGGAATACAATATAGTAGCACACAGTCAATGTATGCTCAGAGATGCTTGAAATAAGCAGATGCAAACACTCATCCTTGATATGCTTAATACAATGTTTTAGGATATTGTGGATGAACAAGCAGCTTTCATTACAATCTTTGTGACAGCATCACATCATTAAGAAGCACAAAAGGCTTGACTTCTTTACCATATAAAGTAAACAAGTTAATAAATTGACATGTGAAACATTACTGTAACTGAAATGTGCATGAAGCAGCCAAGAATATTATAAAGCTTACTTCTGTTTTCCAAAACTGTAGTGAACACTGTCTATCCAATCTACCAAGCTGAAGTCTATAAGGCAAAACTTGCACATGTAGGACATAAATTCCCAAGTAAAGAAACTTTGGGGAGACCGTCATCAAATCTTAAGGATGGCACAGTGGTGCAGCAGCAGCATTGTTGCTTCACAGCAAGAGGTTCTCCTGTTCAATTCTCAGCTGGGGTATCTTCTGTGCAGAGTCTGCATGTCCTGCCTGCATTCCTGTGGGTTTCCTCCAGGTGCTCCAGTTTCCTCCTGTGTTACAAAGACATGCATCTGGAGCATTTCTGTCTGGGCCTCAGCTGAAAATTGGCTTTGTTCCAAGTTGGACTTCCCCAGTAAACAAATGTTAAATAAATAAAACAAATAAAATCTTCTCATACGTGAAGTCTTGGAACCAAGGTAGTGACAGGTAACACACCATGTAGTGCTACAGTCACTTGCATGGGGAGCAAACTATGGAGCTGTCATCCAGAATTGTATTAACTTTTCATAGGGTCATAGGTATATGACCACCAGGGCCTTTATAAGCCTAGCTGCACAACCCATCCCAATTGTGTCCCCATGTAACATGGGTGCCTATTTGAAGGGGTATGTTAATTAGAAGGTTGCTAAAAGTTTAGCTGGGGGAATATGTCAGTTAGAAAATATTTACTGTCGGCCACTGTCTCTCAGAGACATGGGGGCCAGACCACAGGTAATATTTCCATTTCCCATCAACGGATTGAAGTTACACTTGAATAGGGCTAAGGACGGACTCTTTTCCACATCGATAGGTAGCCTATTCCAGACTTGGGGGATCTTTTAAGACACTTATCTGTCTTTCCAGCATGTTCTAGTTATGCTGGAAGCAAAGTTTAAATCTGTCGATCTACTGTTGCTGGATATGAGGATGTTTTACATGCCAGGCCTCTCAGTAACCTACAGTAGACTGAGTATTGAGATAGTGCTTTAAGGCAATCTGTATAGAACAATGTGTTAATACCCTGGATTCTCTTGGTAAGGAACCGCTGTTGGCATTGTTACATATGTCTGGCCAGGTACACGTCGAAGGAAAATTGTACTCAATGATGGGTCTGATAAGTAGTACTACAGCTTCGGTGGACCTGGATATCATACCCTTTCTTATAAAATGAGTGACACAGAATGGTATTCTTACTATCTTGGTTATGTATTGGTCAAATGCCAGATTATTGTCTACATATGTTCCCAAATCCCTAACTACTGGGTCAGCTCTTAGGGGTGTCTTATTGATCATGGGATTTTACTAGGCTATCGACCCAGAGGTAATTTCAAGCCTGTTTCATCCCAGTGCAATACCATTGATATGCGAGTCAGTACCCATGATTGCATTTACTAAGGTGCAGGAGGATTGTGGGCACTATTCCCAGTAAGAATTTATGGTGCCCCATCCACACATCCTGGTTCCTTTTGAACAGTGTCATAAATGTGCTTTGTTTCATATGGGTAGCCTATTCCAAAGATGCAGCAGTTAGTGGGAGACAAACCTGTCCCTCCAGCATGTCCTATTTAAGTCATAGGCCATATTTAGGTCACTTGGAATAGCTCTAATCCCATTTGATTTACAGATGTGCAGCAAGTTTACTAGGTTTGGGTCCAAGATTACTCTGTAAGCCAGGCATAAGTCTCCACTAAGAAGTCTACACAATACTAAGTATAGTGACAGGGACTTTAGCTGTTCTGTGTAAGGCACATGCTGGAGTATCTTGATCCTCTATCAGAAACCTCTGAGGTCTCTCCAATTGCTGCCAGTACTTTGTACAGTACATGCTGAATGGGACGTTATACACAATTATGTGCCTGATTAGTGGCGAGCATAGAGGGGTTATAACCTCCTTTGTTCTCGAGGTGATGCCTTTACTAATCAACTGTGCTATGTAGAAAGTCTTCTTTACTACAGTAAGCACATGGCAGTTAAATTTAAGGTCGCAGTCAACCTATTATCCCAGATCCTTTACCACTTCACAGGTACTTAAGAGTATTGTTGTTGATTTGATCGTGTGAAGCAACAATATTTTTGCCAAAAGGAATAATGATGCATTTCTTTACATTCAGTACCGTGACTAAGATACCAGTCATTGGTCTGTGTAAGACCCTCCTGCAGTATACTGCCATCATTTGGGGATTCAATAATTGCACCTAGTTTGCAGTCACCTGCAAACTTGGTCAGCCACAACCCCTTAGTTTTGGCCTGGACTTCTTGACATGAATACCAAACAGTAAGGGGTCCAGCACTGACCCTTGTGGCATCCGACTGGTGACAGGTCTGCTGGTTGATGTGGAGTCACCCACTTTGATAGAGTGTGCCTGGTTTGTGAGCCAGTTGTCAACCCATCTTACAACAAAGGGTTTTACATTCAGTTTGCTAAGTCCATCAGTAATGCCAGAGTGTGGGATTGCGTCAAAAGTTTTTGTCAAATCTGGGTATGCTGTCTGCACAGATTTGCCCTTTTTAACAGCACTGGTCACATTTTCAAAGAAACCCATCAGATAAGGCAAGATCTCCCTTTGATTAAAACAAATTGGGATGGATCCAGGGTTTAGATGTTACTTATGTCTTTATTTATGAGGTCCATAATGATACATTTCTTGGCCTTACAGATGAGGCTGGTCAGACTTATGGGTCTATAATTACTCGGGTCTGTTGCTAGGCCACTTTGTGGAGGGGAATAACTGTTGCGGTTCTCCATTCTGCAAGAACACAGCCTGTGGTTAGGCTGTTACTAAAAAGGCTACTTATTGGTGATGCTAGTTCATGTTTTGGCCTATTTAGAAGACAGCCTGGAGTGCCGTCTGGTCCCACAGAGACTGTTTTTGCCTTGGACAAGGTTTTTATAACCTGTTCTTCAGATATGTAGTGGATAGGAGTTTGCTGCAAGGTTTATGATAAGTTTGGAGGGGATAAGGGAGTGAAATATTTGCCAAACCAATCCGCTAGCAGGTTTGCTACTTCTGGGGGGGGGGGGGGTCAGTGTGTGGGATACTGTAAGTCACTAGTTCAGCACATGCTTGGGTCCTATATTTTAGGCTATGTACATAGCTGTAAAAAGCCTTATGGTAATCCTTAGCTGAGCTTGCTAAGTTTGTTTTTCAAAGATGCCCTTATGGACAGCAACTTTTTGCATTTGCTGATGTTGGGTGTCCACCATGGCAGCTTATTTTTACTTGGGGCTCTGGCCTTGATTCCTTCTGGTACAGCCAAGTCTATACAGTTATGACAGGCCTTTAGTGTTCACTTTGGTGTAGTCAGCGCTTCCAGCTGGGGGTGGGGCTTTGAATCCATTTATACTTTCCCCTAGGAGGGTATAGTTTGGCTTGGTGAAGTTTTTTAGTCCGACTTCACCCTTTGTGAGTTCTGGTGTTAGTGCCAGCTCAAAGTTGATTGATTTGTGGTCAGATTTAACTAATAAGGGTCTGACAGCTGCAGCTGTGCATCTGTTTGGCATGTTAGTGAGGACCAGATATAGTATGTTTGTTCCTCGTCGGGGTATGAACAATTTGTTCCATGGCATTTGAGCTAAAGTAAAGGAACTTTTGTGCTAGTGAGTTAGGGCTAGAGTAGGTTTACCATTTGATGGTGGGATAATTGAAATCTCCCATGACCAGTGTGTTCGGGAATATTTGGATTGACTCCAGTTTGGTCAAGTAGGCTTTGTGCCCATCATGACCCATGAAGGGGGATCTATAACCTGTTATGACTTGAATGGGGGTCTTACCCACAGTATCCTGAACTTAGAGTAACTCCATGAAGTTGTCCAGTCTAACTTAGACAGGAGGTGAATTTTTCTCTGATATAGATAGAAACCCTGCCTCCTTTGGTTCTCACACATTCATTTTGTGGTCTGAAGGTGTGGAAGGCATTGTAGCCTTGCAAGGTTGGGGTACACTCTGAGGCCTTGAACCAGGTTTCTGTGACTGCACAGATATCTACATTTTCCAGTGACAGAAGTGCTTCCAGGGTATGCAGTTTTTGGTTTCAGCTCCTAGCATTTAGCAGCATGACCCTTATTTTGATTTGAAAGTTTCACATCAGTAAGTTTGTTTTCAACACTTTGCCTAAAAAAGGCATTATAGGGGAGGCAAGAGTCTAGTGGTGCCAGGTGCAAACCATCTCTGGCAAAGCAGCAAAATTTGTTGACCAGGACTTCCCAAGCTAAAAGAAACTGGATCCCCTTTGAATGACACCAAAAACTAAGAGAATTATTGAAGTCAATCATTTTTGTTTATACTGTGGCATCATTCTAGGTGAGGGTAGTATGCTGCTCAAGGCTAGGGACATACCTGCCTCGGACACATACTCAGAGAGCTCAGTCATGTCTCTCTGTGTATACTTAGTGAGGTATGTCTTAGGTCGTTCACTACAACATGAACTATGATGGAGTTATAATGGTTCACATTGCTGACAGACCTGAGTGCATGCATGATCTGATTAATCCTGGCATTGGAGGCATCTGACCATGACTTTTGACATCTGTGGGTCTCACTATGGAGTCTCCAATGACAAGAAAATTAGTTTTGTGATGGACCTTTTCTCAAACGGCACTATCATGCACTTTCTGGCATTGAGTTTTTATCTGTGGCTTTGGCACTAGTCATTTGTCTGTGATACATTCCCTTGCAGAATGTTACTATCATGGGGGAAATCTATAATGGCTCCCAATTTGCAGTCATCTGCAAACTTGGTGAGCCACAGGCCCTTGACATTAGCCTTGTCCTCAGATAAGCACATGCCAAACAGCAATGGGTACAGCATGGAGTTCTGAGGTACTCCACTGGTGACTGGTCTCTTTGTGGAGGTGGTCTCACTAATCCTGACTTCTTGGATCCTATCAGTGAGCCATACGGCAATCCAGCAAGTTATGTAGGGATTTATATCTAGTTCAGTTAGTCAAGAATACCCGAGTGGGATATTGTATCAAACATCTTAACCAGGCTTAGGCAGGTGGTATGCATTTATTCCTTCATCCATTGCCTTGGTGACCCTCTCAAAAAACCCTACCAGGTTAAGTAGACATGACCTTCCTTTGACAAAGAAACAAACTGGGATGGGTTCATTGTTTATAGGGTACCAATGTCTTTGATAATTTTCGTGATAATTCATTCCATGGCTTTGCATATTATACTAGTCAAGACTAATGGTCTGTAGTTTCCAATATCAACTGATGGTCCACCCTTCTGAACAAGGTGAACATGGATAATCACTGCAGTCCTTCAGGCATGTAGTACTTAGCCTGTTTTGAAAAGTGAATCAAGTGGTCTTGATAGGTCATGTTGCAAACTATGTAGGAGGCAACCTGGCATATTGTCTGAGCCTGCTGAGGCTATGTTTTTGGCCTTAGTGAGTCCCACCATGACCTACTCTTTGCAAAGTGGTTTAGGGGGTTATTCTAGTAGGTATTGCATGGGGGGATGCAGGGGCAAAGTGGCATTATGCAAATAGGGATTGCATGGGGGTGCAGGGGCAGAGTGGGGGGGGGGTGAAGTTAGAGCTGAATTTGTCAGCCAGCAGCTCTGCTATGTCAGTCTGCTCAGTGAAGATGGTACCATTTACCACCAGTTTAGTACACTGATGTATGTTACCTTTAAGGTTACTGGCATAGCGGTAGAATATCTCATGGCTGTCTTTAGCTTGAGAGCCTATCTTGACCTTATGGACTTTGTTGGATTTAATTAGTCATCTTAGATCCCTATTTAGTTTAGTGAGCTCATGTCATTATGAGTTGTTCTAATTTTGGCCATGACTTTTTTTATTATATACTTTGTTATGGTTAGGATTCCAGCAGTGTTTTTTTTGGGGGGATTTGTTTTAGGCTTACATCTAGTAGGTACAGCAGCCTCTGTGCAGCCATGGTTGTAAAGGGTTTCTGTAAACAATTCTGAATAGCTTGCTGTGAACTCAGGGTTCGGAGTGGCACTGAATTTTTTTTTCACTTTACATGATGTAGTTTGCTTTAGAATAGTTCCTGTTACAGGCTCTGCTGGGTTTTCCATGTTGATTTTTATTTCAAAGAAGGCATCTTTGTGACACAACTTTACCAGTGAGGTGGGCAGGGTCAGTGCTCTCCCACACTGGTGAGTATTAGGTCCAGTATTTTTGAAACTGTGGTTGGAGTATCCACTATCTGGTCAAGGATATTTGTGTTAAAGTCCAGAAAATGTTGTGCTTACAAGGTGGAGGCAATGTACGTTTCCCAGACTATAGAGGGGTAGTTGAAGTCTCACATGAATAGGGTAATTGGCTGTATGATGAGTGCCTCCAGAAGGTCTACATATGAGTTATGGGATTCTTGGGGCATAGATGATGACCTATAGCTTGCTAGGATATGATAAAGGACTTCATCTGTGGTGATTTGCATGTCAGAACTCGAGAGCATTAGTCTGTTTAACCAACCTACAGCACACTTGTTGCTAATGCAGATTGAGATACTGCCACCTTTTGTCCCTCTGTGTGGCTGATGGTCTAAATGTGTGGAAGGCACTGAAGCCTTGCACTGCCAGCATACTTTCTGCAGCTTTAAACCATATCTCAGTAATGGCATATTCGTTTATATTCTCCACAGTGAGGCATGCTTGTAGGGTGTGGAGTTTCTTGTTATGTCTCCTAGCACTGAGCAGCAACACCTTTAGGTTCTTTTTGGCTTTATTTGCTAAGGTGGCAGTTTTGCCAACTTTGCACTGTCTTAAAAAGTCTCTAAAGGGGGGGTCAACAAAGTTTTAGTCAATATCCGGAAGCATATTGAGAAAGCAATGTGGTCTATTAACCATGTCCTCATATGCTGACAAATCTAGACTCCTGGAATGACACCAGAAACTAAGCCAATTGCTAAAGTCAACCATATTTTGTTCATATGGTGGCATCATCCTTGGTGAAGGCAGAACTCTGCTCAATTCAAGGCACATACCTGTCAGACACATTCAGAGAGATGCATAATGTTTCTCTTCATACAGTGCATTAAGGTGCATTTCAGATTTACACCAACATGGAGTATAGTAAAAATCATACAGGTACCTATGGTGTACTGACTTGAGTGAGTGTGTAACTTGGTGAATCCTAGTTCTAGATAAGCAACTAACATTTTTTTTTCTCGTCAGATCTGGTGAGTGTGTCATCTGTGTGCCATACAATGAAGTTCCCTATGACAAGAGTCCTAGGTAAAGTGTTTGCTTGTCTTATGGGCATCATTCTTGGGGGTCCATTGGGTGTAGGCATATGTTCGATGTTTCTTTTGGTGTGTGGTTTAGAAATATCTGAGGACGTGTTGCCATTTTTAGGTTTAGGAAGTCGCTGAGGTTTGGGAAGACTGCTTTTAGACCTCGGTATAAAGTAGTCTATATGTATGGTGGATGTGGTGTGTGCATTCTTGACAACCTTATTTGTGAGATTTCTGCCTCCAAGGAAATTCTGTATGCACATCTTTCACACTCTGTATTAGTTTCTTTATGGATTAAAAAAATTGTCTGTGAACATGAGACAGCTGCTGCATTGGCTCATGGTGCCCATACTAGCAAGTTGCCTATGGAGACATTTGAAAACTTCTTATCCATGTTGTCCGGACCTATATTAGCATAGGCTATTATGGTTTGAGGACTGGATTATATAGCTGTCTCTTAAGGTGGTCTCTAGGGTTAGGGACTAGAGTTGGATAGTGCCAAGACATGTCTACGCTTACTCTGTGCAATGCCTTACTAAGATATATATTACAGCCGTAATACTAGTTATCTGGGTAAAATTTTACTGTCCAAGCATTTGCATCTGTACAGGGCACTGCCAACCACCATTGTGCAGTGAGCAGCTCCATGTTGTTGTTGTGTCTTTCGGCTTTTCCCGGTGAGCGATCGCCACAGCAGAACTCTGTCCGCTAATGAGTGGCAGTAGGTTTTTACGTACCATGTTGCCAGCCCTGACGCACAACCTTCAACGAAGGTACACCCATTCATGCATGTCTCCACACAGAAGATGCTCTAGTGGAGAATCGAACAGGATGTCTTACTGTGAGGCAACAACGCTAATTTATAGCAACAGGAAAGAAACTGAACTCTCACTTCTGAGCTCTTCTTCAGGTGTTTTCTAACTCATAAAGACAAGGCAAACTCTTTCTGTCACAAGATGTATGTTCTGGTAAAATTTTGCAGTGCAAAAAAACAAAAAAAACCAAACTTTAGTACAATACAACAATAAAATTTATTCCTACAGCAAGGTGATTTAAATGCAAACAGTTTAGAAAGAGAAGACTGGCTACTTTTTAAACCAAAAGTATTTAATTGCAGTGAAATTGTAGAGATCAGTTCAACAATGAATTGCAAGTGCAGTAAATTAAATCCAATAATCTACCTTTGCCTGGATGGCACAGGATACAGTGAAAACACTTCTCAGTCACAGGAGAAGATGCCGAGCTCTGTGGAATAAGCATAAAGCCGTGCAAACATGCTTAATTTACAGTAAAAGTAAAGAACTGAAAATTAACTCTTAGGCCCTCTGGCCAATAAATGACTACAATATGAGCTCTTCTGGAGTGCTTCCCAATTCAGACACACCAGGAAAAAAAAAACTTCTGCCACAAGATGCATGATCTGGTCATAATAGGTTCATAGGTTCATACTAGGCTATCTGCCCGAGGGCATTTACAAGCCTAGCCCATCATTTTGTGGCTTACGCCACCCCTTTAGTATGGGGAACTATACCCATTATTTTGCTGTGCCTCTGTCGAGCAGTGACACTGAGGTAATCCCTGGGGTATATCTGCGATCTCCCATCCATTGGTCAAGATTTCTCTTGAACAAGGCCAGCGAGGTGCTCTGTCTCACATGTACCGGGATTTTGTTCCACAGCATAGGGAGTCTTTGGGTGATGAATCTATCCCTCCAGCACATCCTATTAATAGCCGTGTCGAGGTTTAAGTCTCCCGCCCTTGTGGCTCTGATGGATCTAGATTTTTTGAGGTGAAGCATATTCATCAAATCTGGGTTTGACATGGCCTTGTATGTTAGGCAAAGGTCACCTCTGAGCAAGCGGTAAGCGACTGAATAGAGCTGGAGTTCTTTCAGTCGGGCAGCATAGGACAGATTTTTGAGACCCTTTATCCTTTTGGTGAGGAACTTGTGGCCTCTCCAGCTGCTGCAAGTGTCGGGTCAGATACATCCGGAATGGGGCATTGTACTCAATCATTGGTCTGATGAGTGATGAGTAAAGGGAGACTATGACCTCCCTTGATCTAGATGAGAATCCCTTCATGATAAGGTGGGCAATGTAGAAGGTCTTCCTAACTACTTTAGCTACATGGGTGTCGAATGACAGACTACTATCAACCTGGGTCCCCAGGTCCCTGATAACTTCTTCTGTGCTCAGTGGATTGCCACCTATTTGGTAGCTAGGGGTAACCTTGTTTTTCCCAAAGGGTATGACCATGCATTTTTTGGCATTTAACTTCAGGCCGTGGCTCTGGCACCAGTTATCCGTTTCTGTGAGACCCTTCTGGAGGATATCTGTGTCAGATGTGTTTTCTACTATGGCGCCCAGTTTGCAGTCATCTGCAAACTTTGTCAGCCATAACCCTCCTGTGTTTGCTTGTACTTTGGAAAAGTAGATGCCAAACAAGAGTGGGCCCAGGACTGAGCCCTGTGGGACACCACTTGTGACAGGCTTTGAGTCTGACATGGCGCCAGCAACTCTGACCCTCTGGGTTCTGTCACTCAGCCAGTTTGCAACCCATCTTGTGATGTATGGGTTAACATTTAAGCTGATGAGTTTTTCAATGATACCCGAGTGGGGTATTGTATCGAAGGCCTTAGCCAGATCGAGGTAGGCTGTATGGACTGCCTTTCCCTCGTCAATGGCTTTGGTGACTGTTTCGAAGAAGTCAACCAAGTTTAAAAGGCATGATCTGCCTTTGACAATGAATTTAAGTGCACTAAATCAAACACAATAAGAGTGATTTCAAAGCACACATGCAGGAGTTAGACCAAGCAAAAGCAAATACACTTTATATTGAAAAATGCAGAAAAGTGCAATAAATAATTTGAAAATACAGCAGCAGTCTTTATAATAGAATGGCCCTCTGTTCCTTCTCATACCAATAGCAAAACAGAGGCACCAATCCCAAGATGATTCTTGAAAAGTAGTTCCCAAGCTCTCTAGTGATTGGTAGTCTATTCCCAGGTACTATAGATTTCAAAAGTAAGAAGGAAATAACTCTCTGAATATTTCAGTATGCACTGAGTGGGGAGATATGAAACAGGCTAACACTGGCTTTAGAAGTCTAAGGAGAAGGCCTTTCCAGTCTGATCATTCAGTGCTCAGTAGCATGAGCAGATGAGATAAGACAGGGAGGGGCTTCTAAAGCTAAATTTAGATGAGGAGTGGATAACTCAAATCCCAAGCAAGTTTAAAAGGCACAACAGGATGGAGTGGGAGTAGAAAACTTCACCTCTATGGATTTCTCAAAATAGCAAATCTAAGCAGAAACTCAACTGCAAAAACAAAACACTGCAGAAGGCAGCTCCAAATGGCTAAAAAATATGCACAGAAAAAAAAAAGAAAATAAAAGTCCTCCCCTTGCTTATTTTCTGCTTTTAAACCTCCAGCAGGGAGCCAAATAATTGTTTGCTTGCAAATGTTGCCCGGTCCTTTTTTCCTTATTCTTCCTGTCTTCATCTAGCCATCCTTTTCCCTGTCCCGAGTCATTTTCTCCATCCAAACTGGGCATTGTAACACCTAAGTCTGACAGTAGCCATCTTTCTGCCTGAGATCCTCTGCATCCATTCTGCCCCTCTAAAAGAAAAACAGCATACACAATAAATGCATCATTAGTGCCAGTCCCATAAGATGGCAACATTTCATAAGCTGATCAGGAACAGACTGTGTTAGATAGGAACCCATCTCTGATTTTAAAATCCCTACAGAAGTAAAAGACTTGGCACTCTCTGTTTATCCAATCAGATAAGGGAAAACTACTTGCAGCTTTAGGAGTTTCCATGTTAGCCTGGGCAACTGTTATTGATCTTCTCCCCCATGAACCCTCTTCTGTTAGCCCAATCCCACTCTCACCATGTTATCTTTTCACAATTTCAGTACATATGCTCAACTTGTCTTGAGATGTCAAAGCTTTCCATCTTCTTCACTGGCTTACAATATGCACTGAATTCAGTCCATATCCTGTTGGGAATGTTAGTAATGCATAAGATGCCAAAAAGATCACATCAAATGCCCTTTCTGTCCCCTCCTGCTTACTTTCCCAGTGCCTGCCCACCACTGACTGTGCCACTCTTGCTCTAAAGTACAGGAAATAAAGGGTACAAAGTCTTCATCCCTCCACCTGCCTCCCTTTCACTTACTATTCCTTATTAACACCTGATGGTGTTACCATCAGTCATGGAAATGAATTATGCAATTTCAAAGACATATGTTGTATTCCTCAGCAAATATCAACCATAATCCACAGGAACATGTCCTTATTTTAGTTACACATGAAAAAGCCAAAATACTAAAAATTAAATTAATCAAGCTAGATACCCAGCTTCTCATCCATGTGTTTGGTTTAGCTCAGAGTATCACTTGGTTGTACATGCAGTCTAATGACCCTTATGGGTACACGCATTAATAATATATCTTAAATTTACTCGTATATGATTATGTACACACATTTTTCTTCAACTGTACACACACACACAAATGCAGACTCGTGTACATGTGTATGCATATGTACATCAGTAAATACAATTCCCAACCACTATTTCAAAGTACTACATTTGATATGTTCAAGGTTAGTCTTAATGACTGAATGAGCAGACACAAATTTACACCAAGTTTATCATGTAAGGCTCTGCTCAATTTGGGAAGTAAACAGTATGAAGTGCTTTACAAGGGTAGCAAGAACTTTTAATTTTGTCTGCTTACAGGTGAATATGGCTAGGCATGGTCCCCGTGATCACTTGTCTATTATTATTCCTAAGTCTGTTTACATACGGGTACATACTATATCAACATTGACAACATTCTCCGCCTTTAAACCAAAAGCAAACATAGTTTTACATTCACTAACAATTCTAATTCAGTTCTAAGTTTACAGGCTCCAGTTTGTAACAATTATTTTACAAAATATAGTGGAATGCATTTCCAGAAAATCTAGAGAACCTACAAAGTAAAAGTCTCATGTTTTTCCTGCTTTGTGAAAGCAACAAACTTTGCTCAAAACAGAAAAACATCCAAGCACCTCAGGTTTAGAACAGCTGACTTCCTCGGGTCAGTGTCTATTCCTAACAGCCTCATTGACTACACACTTCAATGTTCATCTCCGCTGATACACCTCTAACCAGTTCAATGGGAATCTGAAATTCCACGGTCATTAATTTCTCTGTGATCTTCCAGCTTCCACCCAATTCCTTTTTTTCTAGAAGGCCTGGGCTTCACTGCACCTCCAAATCGATGCAAGGACACTTTGCTTCTGCATCTCCAGTGGAAGCCCTCTCCCACAAAACCAGCACAGCCCCATAAACCATATACATGTTTTGGGGGGTTATTTTATCAAAAAAAAACAAAGCTCAGACTTGTGAATATGAGATCCCTTCCATGGCCTGTCTTGTTCTAAACTCAAATGCCTGCCTACCTTGCTGGCAATGTCATTTCTTTGGGTTGTCCACAGCTGCCATATGGCTACCTACAGCGGCACTATCTTTGCTGCTGTCATGCAAGGATTTCTCAATATGGACATCCATTTCCATTCTAAATAGGACTCCTGCTATAATGACAACTTCTGACAACTATTGCACCCTTAATTTGTAAATGTTTGTGAGACGATCTCAGGTCATCCTGTATCATCTTAGCTTCTTTCCATTTGTTTCTTCTCTCACTGAAGCATTATGATCTTCTCATTATATTAACTTAATTTCAAACTCTTTACTCTCCAACTGCATTCCTTTTAAGTATAACTGCATGCCTTTTATTTATAGGCTCATCATATTTTTTTTTTACTTTAGGGGGTCATTATCCATGCAGCTCTCAGGGGTGGATTGGGATTTTGTTTTCTGCAACAGTCTGGTGGTACTAAGTGAGGCACCAGGGAGGGAATGTGCAGTGGACTGTACACAGCAGATGCCCCTCCCTGTCACAAAGTACATTTCCTTCAAGCAGCTGGACTCCTTCCTCCACACAATGAATAGTGGTCTCATCTTCAGAAGGAAGACTGCACCACCCTATGCAACTCTGAGTACAAGCTAACTCCACATTCCTTCCCCCTGGGGGAAGAAAGCAGGTCATGCCCTTCACTCCCTCTTCTGACATCACCAGTGCTGGGGCACCCAATGGCCACTGTTTACAAAGCTGCAGTCAGGGAAGCATCATTCTACACCACATGCTCAACCATTTATACTTTGGGGGATGTACAATAGGCTGTCTACATTGGAATCCCCTCATTTCTGTAAATAGTGTACTCTCCAGCAGCCCTCCCCCTCCAGTATTAGCAGTGATCTCTCTAACCCCCACCAGGAAGACTCCATCAGTGCGTTCCTCTAAGAGCATGTAAATCACATCCTCCCCTGGGCAAACTGAGCAAGCCATACCCCTTCACTTCTCCATATCCCTTCCTGGATCCTTCAGTGCCAGGGCCACTAATCAAACCCTGGTCATTTCAATCACAGTCAGGGCTCCACCCCTCTGTGTCACAGACCCAGGCTGATCATTCATACTTGAAAATTTTGGTGATTCTAAGTTAATCTCCCATGAGGCTTTAGACAAAGAATTTATTTTACAGTAAATTCAGTACATTGGATTTCTCTTTGCTAATTCCTTTGCTTTGAATTTCCTAAAACAGGGGGCACAATCACAAATTATTTTCTTGAACTTGGCCCTTCTCTGATTTAAGTGAATTATCAGCTTCAGACTATACTGGCTAGAGACTTTTCTAACACCATCAAAAATGTGATTTCCTTTGCTGTTGAAAATGTAGTTTGGTGCAGCTCACTCTCCAGGTTGATCAGCCAGCATTTAGCTTTGCTAGACTGTTCAGTGCCAGATATGTGTAAATCATGAGGCTTGGAAACTTCTTGGATCAACTTGTCTTTGAGGCAATACCCATTGTCACACCTTCTGTATCACTTCTTCACTGTCAGAAATCTATCAGTATATTACAACAGCAAAGTTTCTTCTGACTGTGCTATAACAAATTCATAATCAACTTTTCTGCTTTCCATTCTCAAATTTAGCATTCAGCATTTTGTTTGCCATTTTCAAATTTGATTAATCATATTCACCAAGATGTAAGGCTTCTCTTTTTGCAGTATAACTAACCATACATTCCAGTTACTTTTTTTTATAAGGTAGTACAGTTTCTTGAATGGCAATTAATGTCTACGTTCCTGCCACTCAGTTACATAAGCTGCATCTTTGGCCGGCTAAGAACTTGCTGTATTCAACTGGACGTATAAGAGAATTTAAGTACCATTATCTGCTCTTTTTTTTTTTCAAAAAAATACAGTATTTAATTTGATTTTAACTGTGTGGAAGGAATATTAACTGAACTGGAAGTTAGTCAGTGTTGGCTGAATTTTGTTATTTGCTAGTAATTACAGGTGTGGGGGTAGTCACATTCTTTGATTTCCTGAACTAGCCTATTTAAGTGGTACAGTGTGAAATATTTTCTGCTTAAAAACCTCAGCTTTGGTTCAACATGCTGTATTCAACTGGACGTATAAGAGAATTTAAGTACCTTTATCTGCTCTTTTTTTTTCAAAAAAATACAGTATTTAAATTGATTTTAACTGTGTGGAAGGAATATTAACTGAACTGGACGTTAGTCAGTGTTGGCGGAATTTTGTTATTTGCTAGTAATTACAGGTGTGGGGGTAGTCACATTCTTTGATTTCCTGTCCTTGCCTATTTAAGTGGTACAGTGTGAAATATTTTCTGCTTAAAAACCTCAGCTCTGGCCAGCTAAGAACTTGCTGTATTCAACTGGACGTATAAGAGAATTTAAGTACCTTTGTCTGCTCTTTTTTTTTCAAAAAAATACAGTATTTAAATTGATTTTAACTGTGTGGAAGGAATATTAACTGAACTGGACGTTAGTCAGTGTTGGCGGAATTTTGTTATTTGCTAGTAATTACAGGTGTGGGGGTAGTCACATTCTTTGATTTCATGTCATTGCCTATTTAAGTGGCACAGTGTGAAATATTTTCTGCTTAAAAACCTCAGCTTTGGCCAGCTAAGAACTTGCTGTATTCAACTGGACGTATAACAGAATTTAAGTACCTTTATCTGCTCTTTTTTTTCCAAAAAATACAGTATTTAAATTGATTGTAACTGTGTGGAAGGAATATTAACTGAACTGGAAGTTAGTCAGTGTTGGCTGAATTTTGTTATTTGCTAGTAATTACAGGTGTGGGGGTAGTCACATTCTTTGATTTCCTGTCATTGCCTATTTAAGTGGTACAGTGTGAAATATTTTCTGCTTAAAAACCTCAGCTTTGGCCGGCTAAGAGCTTGCTGTATTCAACTGGACGTATAAGAGAAATTAAGTACCTTTATCTGCTCTTTTTTTTCAAAACAATACAGTATTTAAATTGATTTTAACTGTGTGGAAGGAATGTTAACTGAACTGGAAGTTAGTCAGTGTTGGCTGAATTTTGTTATTTGCTAGTAATTACAGGTGTGGGGGTAGTCACATTCTTTGATTTCCTGTCATTGCCTATTTAAGTGGTACAGTGTGAAATATTTTCTGCTTAAAAACCTCAGCTTTGGCCGGCTAAGAACTTGCTGTATTCAACTGGACGCATAAAAGAATTTAAGTACCTTTATCTGCTCTTTTTTTTTCAAAAAAATACAGTATTTAAATTGATTTTAACTGTGTGGAAGGAATATTAACTGAACTGGAAGTTTTCACTGTGTTCTTCCGTTAGTCCCACCCACCCTCCCTGTTTTTGTTTTGGTGTTAATCTTAGTGGCCTTGCAACTGCCTGCCCCTCTTGTAAATTTGTGTTTGGATACTCCTTCTGGGCCCATCTCATTTGCTCACTCAACTGAGTGCAGTGAGATCATATTCTGATTTCAGGCACTCCTGCTGTGTACAAAGAGAGCATCTGGGAAACAGAAAAAAAAAATTAAGCTTGTTTCTTGCCTTTCCTGTTTAGTATAGACTATTTGTAGGCTTCTGAGACCCCAAGCCCCTCTGTGTTGGAGGGAAGCCTTCAAGCTTAGTTTTTTTTTCTTATAACTAGACAGTTTTCTAATTTCAGCACTCAAATCTATTTCTATGATCTCAGCACTTGTTCAGAAAAAAAAAATAATCTGCTTTTACTGTACTTGTGTTTCTACCTACTTTTTTTTACTTTTGCATCCTCTTAAAAGTACTCAGTTGTATTTATTACTGCCTGGTGTAACTCACTCTAAGCCTTTTGGTTTAAACACTTGGGCTTCGGACCAGTTGTTTTACACTGAGAGTGTTTGTGGTCTGCACTGTAGTGGCAGAACAGGTAGCTTACATCCTTCTAGGTTGGGAACTGCTGATTGAGGGCTCAGTGTCTGTTATTGTAAAAGTGTATTAATTCTGGTTTAAGCACTTGGGCTTTCAGGCCAGTTATTTTACATTAAGAGGGTTCGTGGTCTGCACTCTTGTGGGAGGAGAGGCCGGACTGTGCCCTTCTGAGCTGGGAATTTCTAGTTGAAGGCTTATAGTGCATGCATATCTGAACTGCTTCTTACTGAAGTTGGTGCGCCTTGTTTGCTGTGGCATAGACTGGATTCGGGCCTGCTGGATCTAGCTTTGTTTGTGTAACTTGAGCACTAATCCAGGCATTCTCGAAAGTATTCAATTGTATTTATTACTGCTTGGTAGTAACTTGATTAAAGTGTAGCTATCATTCTAAGTCTTTTGGATTAAGCACTTGGGCTTCAGACCAGTTGTTTTACATTGGGAAGGTTTGTGGCATGCACTGTGGTGGCAGGACAGGTAGCTTTCATCCTTCTAAGTTGGGAACTGCTGATTGAGAGCCCAGTGTCTGTTATTCTTAAAGTGTATTAGTTCTGGTTTAAGCACTTGGGCTTCAGGCCAGTTATTTTACATTAAGAAGGTTTGTGGTCTGCACTCTTGTGGGAGAAGAGGCTGGACTCTGCCCTTCTGAGCTGGGAATTTCTGGTTAAAGGTTTATAGTGCCTGAATATTTGAACTGTATCTTACTGAAATTGGTACACCTTGTTTGCTGTAGCACAGACTAGATCCAGGCCTGCTGAATCTAGCTTTGTTTATATGCTTGTTGTTTGTTTGCTTGTTATTTCCCTGGAACACTAATTCCACCTAATACGCGGCTTCTCAGTGCTTCTGTGAATCACTAGTGATATCTGCATTGCGTACTGTACTTATTTCCTTGTTTCACTTGAAAGAAAGTTACTGTTTGTCATTTTTGCATTTAAGTTACCTGTAACACATTGCACTTAAGTTACCTGGCACTTGCTCACTAAAGCAATTATATAAGTCAGCACTAAAAATTAAAAGCACTACACCCTCACTCCCCAACTGGCCCTGGTTTTCAATTATTAAGGAATTCCCGATATTATTCTAGCATGTCCAAAGGTCAGTTGTCAATCTCCTCTCCGGTCCAGCTGGTGAATCTGGGAATCTTGAGGCAATGTTACAACTGCCTCATGTACACAGACAACCCTCTCCTCCTCCCAACAAATTCCAACACGTGAGAAATGCAACCATATAGCCAAACTGGAGGTTAAGCTCTCTCAACTCAGTACTGGCAAAACCAGTCAGGAGGAGAAGGAAACCACACTCACTACAATTCCAGTCTCACATAGACCTACCACGACAGCAAACCGAACACATAATCACACAAAAACATACTCGGAGGCTCTAAATAAAGATCTGCCGAAGCAGCAGAGATCTCCAAAGCAGACACCCAAGCAGCCGCTACCCCAAAACAAAACACGTGCAACACATCTCACAAAGCCAGTGTGCCGAACAGTCACAGCCCTTAAGACAAAACAACACACCTGATACACTTGTAATAGGTGACTATCGTCAGGCACACTGATGTCCTGCTCACCAGGCTGAACAGGAGAGGGTCACGGTGAGCAGCCTGTCGGGCGCTAGGATCCGCCACATAACACAAGCACTCAGGTCACTCCAAGGCAAGTACAAATATGACTCAGTCATTATCCATGCTGGTGTGAATGACCTGAGATGTACCTCCCTGGACTACATGAAAAGAGGCATAAAGGAGCTCTCTGAGCATGTAGCCCAGGCCGGTATGACCCTGACCTTGAGTAGCATCTTACCCTCACCAAGAATGATGCCACAATATGAAGACAAGATGATCAATTTCAACAACTGGCTTAAGTACTGGTGTCATTCAAAGGGGATCCAATGCCTGTCAGCTTGGGATGATATGCTCGACAAGCCACGATGCTTCGCTAGGGACGGCTTGCACCTGTCACCCCTGGGCTTTCGGATATTGGCAAAGGCTCTTGCTACCCCCATAGTGCCTTTTTTAAGCAAGGCTCAAAAGACAAACTCACCTGCATAGGTATCACAAGGGATAAGAAACTAAGAGTAATGCTACTCAACGCCAGAAGTCTAAACCTCAAGATGCATGCACTCGAAACTCTCCTTAGCATGGAGAACATCGATATCTGTGCAGTAACAGAAACCTGGTTCAGGGCTCCCAAGAGCACCCCAAGCACTACCAGGTTATACCTCATACCATGCTTTTCAGCCCCAAAACTTGGACCGAACCACAAAAGGAGGGGGAGTATCGATATTCATCAAAGATACCCACACCTCCAGGTTGGTGGCAAAGCACGAAGCATCAGAGACTATCCATGTGCAACTAACAGTGGGTAAAACTGCCTTCCAGTTTATAGCCTGCTACAGACCACCCTCCCAAACCCAGGAACCCCACTTGGCCTTCCTGAGAACACTGGAAAATATGAAGGTCTCTCCAAACACCGTTATATTGGGCGACTTCAACTACCCAAACATAGACTGGGAGCATTACTCTAGCTCCAGCACCCTAGCCCAAAGGTTCCTAGAATTTATAAACTCAAATGCTATGGAACAACTTGTTACCACTCCCACAAGAGAGGAAAACATACTGGACCTGATCATCACCAACATGGGGACTCTATGCTCCAGAGCAGAAGTGTATCCCTCACTGGTAAGATCAGACCATAAACTAATCTCACTGGATATTCACATCCCGACCAAACCCCCTGCCCAGAAAACCACAGTGAAAAACTTCTCTAAAGCAAATTTCACACTCCTCAAAACTGAGGTGGAATCCTTCAAAGCCCCCGGGCCTGTGGAAAATACGGCCCACACCGCAGAATCCTTTATAAACGCATTCTATGAACACCTTCAGGAATTCATGGATCATGCGATCCCAAATAAAACCAAGACCCAATCCTCCAAAGGCAGACGTCCTGTCTGGTGGACCCCAGCCATAAACAAACTATACAATAGAAGGAGGAAGCTACTAAATGATAGAGCAAAATCCCAAAAAGGTAAGGCATCACTGATCAGTATTAGCAAAAAACTACGGGCACAGATAAAATTGTCTAAGGCCAGCTGCGAGAGAAAAATTGCACAGGACACTAAGGATAATCACAAGGCTTTCTTTAGTTATGTTAGGAACCTGGGTGGGAATTCCCAGATATGCTCAGAATTAGTCCAAAATGACAAAAAATACACCGAACCCACAGACATTGCCAACATCCTAGCTGACAGGTTCAGCGCAAACTTCTCCCTCCCCTCCCTACCAAAAGGGCAAATATCTATCCCAGCTGAGTGCTGCCCCCCTGACATCTCAGATGCTCAGGTAAGAGCCGCCCTCTCCAAAGCAAAAAACACAGCTTCAATGGGACCAGACGGTGTCCCGGGCTGCGTCCTACATGAACTCCAAGAAGAGCTAAACCCAAACATAAAACTACTGTTCAAACTCAGCCTTACTACAGGATATGTGCCCAAAGAGTGGCGTACAGCAACAGTGGTCCCTCTCCATAAAGGTGGTGCCTCAACGGATCCTGGAAACTATCGCCCCATAAGCCTGACTAGCTTGGTCTGCAAAGCTATGGAAAGGATCATGGACCTCATAAATAAAGATATTGGGGACCTACAGACACTGGATCCTACCCAGTTCGGCTTTGTTAAGGGCAGATCCTGCCTCTTACACCTGGTTGATTTCTTTGAAACAGTCACCAAGGCCATTGACGAGGGGAAGGTGGTCCACACAGCCTACCTGGACCTCGCAAAAGCCTTTGATAAAATACCCCACTCGGGCATTATAGATAAGCTCACCAGCTTAAATATAAACCCCTATGTCACTAGATGGATTGCAAACTGGCTCAAGGACAGAACCCACATGGTTAGAATTGCTGGAGCCATGTCAGACTCCAAACCAGTTACAAGTGGTGTCCCACAAGGCTCAGTCCTGGGACCTCTCTTGTTCGGTATATATTTCTCAGAGGTACAGGCCAACACGGAAGGACTGTGGCTGACCAAGTTTGCAGATGACTGCAAACTGGGCGCCATAATCTACTCTCCAGCCGACACAAGCATCCTCCAAAAGGGCTTCATAGAAACAGACAACTGGTGCCAGAGCCATGGCCTCAAGCTAAATGCCAAAAAGTGTATAGTCATCCCCTTTGGCAAAAACAAAGTGCCCACAAATTACCACATAGGTGGTAATCCATTAAGTACAGAAGAAGTAATTAGGGACCTGGGGACCCAAGTTGATAGCAATCTCTCATTTGACAACCACGTGGCCAAAGTGGTTAGAAAAACATTTTATATAGCCCACCTAATCATGAAGGGATTCACATCTAGATCAGGGGACATCATCGTGCCTCTTTACTCATCCCTCATCAGGCCCATAATTGAGTACAATGCCCCTTTTGGGATGTACCTTACCAGATACCTGCAGCAACTGGAAAGACCCCAAAAGTACCTCACCAAGAGGATCAAAGGGCTCAAATAGATGCCATATGCTGCCCGGTTAAAGAAACTCCAGCTCTACTCAGTGGCATACCGCCTGTTCAGAGGCGATCTGTGCCTGACGTATAAAGCCATGTCCAACCCGGAATTAATGGACATGCTGCACCTCAGAAAATCCAAATCCCATTGAGCTACGAGCTCGAGAGACTTGAACCTCAGCACTGAAATAAATAGGACATGCTGGAGGGACAGATTCATAACTCAGAGGCTCCCTTCACTCTGGAATAAAATCCCAGTACAGGTTAGGCAGAGTCCCTCATTGACTCTCTTCCAAAGGAATCTGATGAATGGATGGGAGATCGTAGGTTTACCCCGGGTATCACTTCTGTGTCACTGTTAGACAGAAGCACAGTATACTAACCTTGAAAAAGGGCATAGCAAAATAAATTTAAAATGGGTGCCGAAAGCCAAACACATTCTGGCTAGGCTTATAAATGCCCTAGGGCAGATAGCCTAGTATGAACCTATGAACCTATGAGTCCTAATGTTGTAATTTCTTCAATTAGGTTTCTTTCACTGGTAAGCCTTTCCACCTCTTAAAAAAATGGGGGGGGGGTAGAGCTACAGGTCTTGGATTTTCTTCCTTTCCCCCCTCCTTGTAGTCTTACATTTGAACAACTGTAGATTATTACCAGAAGAAATTATATCAGATATAAAGAATCTTGAGTTACATGCCATACCGGAATTACATTCCACATAAAGTATATCTGAGGCATTCTGAATACTGCTGTTTCTAGAATTTCAAATCCTGAAATATCTGTCCCTTTGTTTGTATGACATACAAACACATATATATTTGTGTGTATGTATATAAAAAGAGTACTTTGGTCTGTAGTGTTTTAAACCTGAAAAGGTCAGGAGCTTTTCAACACTAAGGTAAGTGCTGCTGTCATGAGGCAGAAAAGACTTTTGGATGCTTTGGATTCTCTCTAACTGCAATCTACTATATAAAATAGATATTACATACTGGAGTCTGTGGACTTCAACTGACTATAAATTCAAAACTGTTTTTGCTGAGCCCTTTACCCAAGTTTAAATGTAGGGATCTTTTGTTTTAATTTCATTTGCAAATAAATCAAAGATCAAGCAGAAAAACTGGGTCCAATGACTAACATATTAACATTAACAGCATTCGAGAGTCATATTGGTAGTTTTCAACACACAAGAAAAACATTTTTTGAGTAAACCTCTTGACTACCTCAACTGTACTCGAGTAATTATCCCATTGTTCTCCAACATAGGCATGCAGCCCTCCAGGGTGTGTCTGACTGTTAAGCTGTTCTAAGCAGTCTTTAACCTTCTCCCTTACTACAGCCAAAGCAGTGAGTTAATACCTGAAACAGGAGCTGGACTAACACTTTAAGTGTTAAAATTTAAAAAGATTTAATTTGTCAGTTCTGGAAATAAGGATTACGGGGGGATTTGGAAGCCTTGTTGGAAAGGCATGAAATGATTTGGCAAATGAGATTCAATGCTTTTAACAGGCCAGGTACAAATGAAGGAATTAACCTAGCATGTTTTAAAATAAAAATGTCTGCATTATTGAGAGAGAGGAAGAGCAGTGGCAGAGCAAGTCTTGTGATAAGGACTGCTAATGATATTTATATCTGTATTTTAGTGTTTTTAGTCTGAAGAAGTCTGTGGTATGTTTTACTGAGAACAAAAACTGTTACTATTAAAAATTAATTTAACCTACCATACAGTTTTGTCTTTAATTTTATGTTCATATTCTAGCGCATGACCTCAGTGTTTGTTACTAATTCAGAGTAAGCTATGTTTTACCAATGAAAAAATATTGCTCACTTGAAACAATTTTTTGTGCAATGTCCAGTGTTTGAAGGTAGTAAAGATCACGGTCTGCCTGAAGTTTGGTAAATGCTCTCTGAAGCTGAGTGAATTGCGCCACTTATAAAATATCCTTTTTGGCAGAAACTGTGATTAGGTGGGAGCTGTGTGTGAAGATGCAAGCCTAACTTGTTTGGCAGTAAAAGTTATAAAAAGGACATGTATATAAAAAGATATTGCTTACAGGTGGTGGAACTTGAATTGCTTGTTCCCAAGAACCCGTCATAAATTGTATGAGATGCATACTTAAATAAATAAAATCTTTGTGTTATGGGGGTCAAACCAAGAATGGTTGTACCTTTAGCAAAAGGTGTCAATTTGAGGTTTCATTCTGGCCATTGTAGTAATGAAATGGATCACTTTCCAAGAATGACAGACTTGCAACATAAAAGGAGACGTGAAAATTATTGTCATTAGATCACTGCTGCAGCACACTCAGCTACATGGGATATATCCCGGCAAGGACAGAACACCCAAAGAAAACAAGTCAAGAAATAGAAATGCTTTAATAAACAACAAAGCTTTCAGGTTTTACCCTTCTTCAGTGTAAAACCCATAAGCTTGTTGTTTATTAGTGTTTCTATTTCTTGACTTGTTTTCTTTGGATTTCATGGAATTATTTAGATATAGTTAACTACAGCTGATTCTTTGTGATAGTTTACACAAGAATAGAACATCCAGCCAGTTTCTAAAGCTTTAGGGCACCTTCCATGCTGCTGTAGCTACAGGGCCACTGCTAGCATTGTGGGGGCCCCCAGCAAGTTTCAAGTTGGGGGCCCTACCCAGGAAAATATAAAGTGTGACCACATTGCCATTACACCCCTTCCCTGTAAAGCACCATTTAACCATCCACGTATAGTGTTATTCAGACCATTAAAAAGACTTGGAAGTGCCAAACTACACACACTGACTGGCATTTAGTATCAATGTTACATTATGACAAGCCCCTGTACCACAGCAAACTAGCAACTCAGATGTGCACACACTGACTGGAATTTAGCAGCAATGTTGTTACATTACAACAAGCTTATGAACCACATCAAGGAAGCCAGTACCATAGTGGCATACAAGGACACCCACACAGATACACAAGACTGAATAGACACACACACACAAGACAGACAGCTACACAGATTCTCACACACAAGATAAAGACAGCATTATAGCAAGACTGAAAAGACATCCACACAGACTCTCTCACACAGTACAGAGACTCTTGCACATAGGGCATAGACACCCACACATGAAGACAGCACTACAGCAAGGATACTTTCCTCCTTGTCACATTCTCTTCAGGTCAACTCCTGGCTTGTTGAACAAGTAGAAAATAAAATATTCATGTTTGTCAACACTGCATGAATGAGCATGGATATGCTTGTAGGCAAGTTAAACTGTTCAGTCAAATCCCTAATTATCAAAACAGTTTCTTTGTTATGTAGGACGTTTCCCGTGTTTGCATGTGAGAGCACAACACCTCTCTCTCTCTCAGGGAGTTTGAATACGTGTTTAAGGGTATACAGGAGTGTTTTCTGTAAGAGTGGGTTTGCGGAGTGGTCAAGAAGTGTGATATTCATCAGTGTTTAGGTCTTAAAAGGGTGTATTTTGTAGTCAAGAGGCAAGGTATCAAGCAATGCCTGCAGTGTTTGTGATGTAGAGTCAAAACCATGCTGCAACTCATATGAAAGTTCAGAGAAAGTGCGTTTGTGTGAGTGTGTGTCTTATTAGAAGTGGTAGGACATCAAGTTTTGCTTACTGTGTTTGCAATGGATATGTACATGCAGGCATGTGTGCGAGTGCTTAGGTCTGGTGAATGTAGTTTAGAGTGTCTGGCTGCACTCATGTATGCATTTAACAAAGTGGTTGTGGGTTGTCCTGTGGCTGCTTGTGATATGTGCCTTTAGGTGCTTCCAGTGTGTGTCTGTATCAATACATGCAAATGCATGACAGAGAGACTGGGATAATTTGGGGATCTGGAGGGTATGATCTAAGTGGGCTAGCAGTGTGTGTGCATGGATTGTGTGAGCTCATCAGTGGTATTCTTTGAATGTGAAAATACATTTTGTGTTTCAATCAGCTAGGATGAAACCCTTCCACTGTCCAACTAATCTACACACTCTTCTCCAATTCCTTTTCCATCATATGCATTTCTAACAAAATTACTTTCTACTTCATCTCACACCTTTTCTTCACATTTGACCTTCAAAATTCCCTAAATTTTCCTCTAGTTTATACTATCTCCATCAATTCCTCTCACCTATTTACCTAAAATTCATCCATTTCCCTTCCTCATGGATGACCTTCACCCTCCCTCCTCTGCTTACTTCTAGATTTTTTTCCCTACTCTTCTGATAACTTCTCTAGTTATGCAACCAACAGTGAAATCATGAATCCATACTGCAGTTGTTTACTTACAACTATGTACACTAATTTAAGGACATAGTCCTATACAATGTTTAAAGTTTATCCAGTAATACTCTAATTATCTAGTCATTGTGACTTAGTGTTCATTTACTGCGTGTGCATGTTGCATTTTTTATAAAACAATTATTGCAACTCCGGAGATTCTCTCCCTGGGCCTCCACTGAAACAGGTTCTAGCCCAGTTGGACTATCCCGGTACACCAAAAAAAAAAAAAAAAAAAAAAAAAAAAAATATATATATATATATATATATATATATATATATATACACACACACACACACACACATATACACAACTTACTTCCCTGGTTGACTGCTGCAATCAGGAAACTAGAAGTTACTTAGAGAAACCTAGCACCAGAATGACAGGAACAAATGGCCAGAAAATCCAAAAAAACAAACTTATTAAACCAATACAATCCAAATCTCTTAGCGCCTCAGCACACCAGCCTTTATAGGGTAAAATAGTCACAAGTAAAATAATACTCTATATACAACAGCATCAATTATACAATCACCCACTTAGATATAAATTAATCAGACAATTATATAAAAATTAAATAAAAACCTATCCCGGTAACTACTTAACACCGAATGCGTGATAAGAGACCTTGGGACCCAGGTGGACAGTAGTCTCTCCTTTGATAGTCACATTGCCACAGTAGACAGGAAGTCCTTCTACATGGCACACCATCATAAAAGGGTTCTCATCCAGGAAAAAAAAGAGGTCATCATTTCCCTCTACTCGACACTCATTAGACCCACTATAGAGTACAACACCCCTTTTTGAATGTATCTGACAAGACATCTGCAGCAGCTGGAAAGGCCACAGAAGTACCTCACAAAGAGGATTACTGGACTCAAACAAATGCCCTTTACTGACCGCCTCAAAAACTCTAGCTTTACTCCGTAGCATATCGCCTACTCAGAGGTGATCTCTGCCTAACATA
Organism: Protopterus annectens; assembly: GCF_019279795.1. Taxonomy (NCBI): domain Eukaryota; kingdom Metazoa; phylum Chordata; order Ceratodontiformes; family Protopteridae; genus Protopterus; species Protopterus annectens. Next base: position 163,310,906 of record NC_056747.1, on the reverse strand, counting down.
TAAAGCTATGTCAAACCCAGAGCTGTTGGACATGCTACACCTAAAGAAGTCTCAATCCCTCTGAGCTACACACTCTAGAGACCTAAACCTTGTCACCACAATAAACAGGACATGCTGGAGGGATAGATTCCTATCCCAGAGACTTCCCATACTCTGGAACAGGCTACCCATCTATGTCAAGCAAAGTTCTTCATTAGCACTCTTCAAGAAAAATCTTGATGAGTGGATGGGAAATAGGAAATACACCCCGGGGATCACTTCTGTGCCTCTGCTCGACAGTGGCACAGGAAAATAACTTTCTTGGGTGGCGTAAGCCAGGGAACCTTGTTGGCTAGGCTTGTGTAGGCCCTTGGGCCGATAGCCTAGTACCTACCTATGAACCTTCCAATTACACTCAAAATTAAGACACTTGGGGAATAAAGTGTCATATTTGAGTATAAAAATTGTTTATTTATATAACAATTTTTGTTTAATATTCATATTATCAAACTCCCCACAACAAATTTGATCTAATACCGTGGCTTGGAGTCCCCCTTTATCCATTCGGTGACAATTACAAAAAATGTGCAGCAACAAGGCTCTCCATCCTAGCTTTCCTAATGTCCCTCAAATGTTCCTGCAGTCGTACTTTAAAAGCTCTCTTACTCTCCCCAATATAACATTTATTGCACAGGCATTTTAAGGCATAAATTATTCCTTCTGAGTTACAATCGAAGTTACTTTTAGCCTCATATTTTTTGCCATTTATATCACTAAAGCACTACACCACATATTTGTCGCTACTGCATGGGAAAGGATCTTTTTGAAATACAAGTCCCCTAAGAGGTTCCACGGGAGGTATACGATTTGTTGTGGGGAGCAAGCTAAGAAAACTGTTATCACTAAAATAATTATGGATTTATCATTATAAGCATGCAATATTGAATCTAAATTTAATGGACCATAACAATGAAAAAGTACTGCCTGCTTTTAAACTGAACAGCTGTTATAATCCCCCATTGTACCGTCTTGCAGTTTTTTGAAAGACAATCTGAAATGGAATTAAGGGATCTTGACAAAATTAAAAGAAATGTGTATTATACTTTAACTGTCAAAAAAACTTTTACCCACTCTGGTCTCAAATAAAAGTTAGGATTATGAAACTAGACAACAGTGGTGGTACAGTTTTAATGGAATATACTATTGCAATAGAATGCTCTCAGTTACCGAATAAGAAAATATACCAAGTAGTTTAAAAAATGAGATTAACATAGCATATGCTAATTTAGATTAGAGTTTAAATTATTTACTAATGCAAAAACTTCTAGATAAGGACCAGTTTATTTTGAAGTTAAGAAGCTATTATACCAGCTATTTTCAGTTCACTGAAGTTGCATAAAAATCTTAATTATCCACCTTTCAGACCAACAGTATGAACCAATGGTTTTAAGAAAGAAACATTTGCTACTTGTGAGGATAACATTTTGCTTTTTTTTTTTCAGAATACGATTAATGTTTTAAAAGATTACTGGCATTTTTTAAGTTTGTTAGGTATGCTGAGTTTAATTCTGACAGGATGTTTGTTACCATGTACATGAAAGTTCTTTATACTGTTATCCCTCATAAAATTGGCCTGGATTGGTTCCATACAGCCACAGTAAATGGACCCAATGTGTGTAAGAAGGATATTATATTATGCAATTTAGGAGATGGTATTAATAAAGACATATTTTGAGGGGAGTATTATATAATTAAAAATAAAAATAGGAGTGGCAATGGGAGCTTTAGCAGCATAGGTATTTGCAAATATGGTGCTCTGGTGGCTATACCTATAAAGATGCACACTTTTTGGACAATACATTTATCACATGGAAAGCATGAAAAAGGAGTTGAAAGAATTTCACCATTTTTTAGAATATATTGATTCTTTTTTGAGATTCACAGTTAATAGTGATTTCAGTAAAACCAATTATTTAGCTGTTATTTATAAGGGTGTTTCTCATATTTACAAACACCTATATGTAGTAATTTGTTTTTACATTACTACAGTTGCAATCTGAGGTTTCAAAAATGAAGTTTTGTGGAGGATCAAATGGTATGCATTTCTAGATTAGTATCAGGTGCTGCAGTAGCATTGTCGCCTCACAGTAAGACGCTATCCAGTTAGATTCTCAGCTAGAGCGTCTTCTGCATGGAGACATGCGTGAATGGGCGTACCTTCGTTGAAAGTTGTGCGTCAGGGCTGGTAACTCGGCACGTAAAAATCAACTACCAATCATTAGCGGACCGGAGTTCCGCTGTGGCGACCCCTAACCGGGAAAAGCCAAAAGACACAACATCAGTTGAAACTGTGCTATTGCACAAACTAAATTTATTAATGGGCATGTCTGTTCAGAGAGGTTACCCAGTTTGGTTACTGCAGCAGATTAAGAATAAAGTTTTAAATAATTTTAAAAAATTACCCTGATTTTTAAAGACATCAAATAATTAAAGTTATATAAAGACATGTTGGACACCAAGTGGCAGTATGTTAAAATCTATGACTTTTTCTTCTTACAGTACACATTTTTATGTAGTGAAGGACATTATGGGGAAAAAATGAACTATTTCCTTTAGGGAAGATATTCAATAAAGTTACAGAATTACCCTACTTTTACCTTTAGAAAAAAAAATAATTTGAAACAAATGTTAAAAAGGCCACAAAAAGAAAAAGATACAAGAAATGAAAATATATAAATGCGGAAGTTGTAAAACATACAAATACATTAACACTAGAGCTGTTGCTGCACTTGGGTATAAAATATTTATTGTTCAGTGAATTTTAACTGCAAGACAAAAGGGGGGTCTATTTATTGGCTTACCATGTGATAGTTCTTCTGCAGATAAAGCAGAACATGTTAATGATATAAAAATAGGTGTTCCTACCAGTGCTTAAGTGAAAAATTCTAAGGCAGATCTATCATTTAATAAATTACTCTCTTTCTTACTTGAAAAAGTTTACATAAATGCTAGAGGTGGTGACTGGAGAAACAAAAGCTGAGCAAAAGGAATTTACTTTTGCAGATGAGGTGGAATGCAACACAATTTTTAGGGTTAAATGGGAACAGTATGTGCACTGAAACTGAGGGCAGCTAAACTATTTTTTTAATGTTTGCTGAAGTATTTAAAGCAGTGTATATTATGTTTTATATTCCTGTATATTAATTTAGTTGTTTAATGGCAACAGTTTTTTTTACACACTGTATATTTTTAGATACATATACGTTTTTCAGGCTGCCTTTCTAGTAACAAACACCAATACAAAAAGAAAGTTTATGTAATTTTAATAAGTTTAAGTACAAATTGTTTCAGTGGTAGGAAGTGATTTAAGACTGGATTATTTTATCAGAAGGCACTTAAGAAAAGTATCAGACGGTTTTATATTTGGTATATTATGATTCTGATGAAGTTCTTTAATGAATGAGAGCACTTGATATATTAAAGTTATTTTCAGATGGTTACTGGTTCAATATGGCTCAGTATGTTAAATGCTTGGTATGCAGCCCCCCCCCATTAGTAAACTAGGACATCCCCAGCACCTGCCCCCTCCCCTCATCACCAGGGAGCAGGTTATTAATGCTCCCTCAAAGGCAAAAAATACAGCCTCCATGGGACCTGACAATATCCCTGGCTGTGTCCTACATGAAGGCAAGAGCTCTCAGCACCACTAGGCACTCTATTCAACCAAAGCCTGTGCACCGGCTTCATCCCAGCAGAATGGAGGACAGCCACAGTTATCCCTCTGCACAAAAATGGAGTGTCCACCAACCTAGGCAATTATAGGTCTATCAGCCTAACTAGCCTGATCTGCAAGGCCATGAACCTTATAAACAAGGACATTGGCAACCTCCAAATGTTTGATACTACACAGCTTGGTTTTGGTCAAAGGGAGATCATTCCTGTTAAACTTGGTCACCTTCTTTGAAACAGTCATTAAAGCCATGGATGAGGGCAAGACAGTGTATTACAAAAGCTGAGTGAAGTACAAACTTGCAGTGCTAAGGATAGTACTGCATTTTATTTTTCTGTTTGTTTCATTGAATATTGTGGTCTCTGCAGTTAAGTTTCCTACCCTCCCTCCCTCCCTGTTCTTGTTGTGGTATTAACCTTGGTGGCTCTGGAATTGCCCACCCTCCTATAAATTTGCGTTTGAAAACTCCTCCTGGGTCCATCTCATTTACTCACTCAACCAAGTACAGTGAGATAATATTTTGATTTCAGTCACTCCTACCAGTCCCATCTGTTTAGCTCTATCCCAATCTAGTGTCATTAGCTCATTCTACCTAATACAGAGAATATTTGAGAATGCCAACCCACTTAGGTCCTTAACCTTGAATTAAGGTCCATTTCTCCTTTCTCCCTTTCCACTTTACTTAAAAAAAAAAAAAAAAAAAAACACTGCTATAATCTTGTTTTCTGAGTGTGCTTCCCAGCTAATAAGTACATTTTTGGCACTTTTTAACTGTTCAGAGTTGAATAAAACAATAATTGAATACAGTTTAGAATACAGTTTGAATAAATTGCATTTATTTCAACTGTACTTTCTTTAATATTGCTACACAGTCAAGTGCGCTAACTTGCACTGCACTTTTAATTGTTTTTAGTTCTGCTTCAGCTGCTTTTCAGTATAAAAAAAATCTAAACTGCTTTCCTGTACCTTAGTCTAGTCCAGATACAAATTTGCTATATCCAGGACTGTTTGTAAGCTTCTGAGGTCCCGCCCCCAAGCCTTTCTGTGATGGAGGGAAGCCCTCAAGCTTATCAGTGGGAGTGGTAAGCAATAAGTAGCCTAACTACCACAACAGTGGTTTCTGGCCCAAAAATTGTAGTTTATTGGCCGGTTGGGCAATTTTTCCATTTCTTTCAACTTTATGGTTTAAAAGCCCATGTTTGCGCTTATTTCCCACCTTTCCTGAAACTAGTCTAGTCCAAAAACAGATTTGCTGTATCCAAGACAGTTTGTAAGATTCTGAGCCCCCCCAAGCCTTTCTGTGTCAGAGGGAGTGGTAAGCACTAGGTAGCCTATCTACCACAAGAGGAGTGGTTTCTGGCCCAGAAATTGTAGTTTATTGGCCGTTTGGGCAGTTTTTCCATCTCTTTCAACTTTCTGGTTTAAAAGCCTGTGTTTGCACTCGATTCCTGTAACTAGTCTAGTCCAGATACAGAATTGTTATATCCAGGACTGTTTGCGGTGCCAAAGTCTGTTCTTCAATTTTTCCCTTAGATCTGCTAATTATCTCCTCTCCTGCACTTTTACTAGCTTATTAGTCTAGCACTTTACCAGACTTCATGTAGCAATTATTGCAACCCACAAACATGCTACCAGCACTAAACATTCTACAAGGAAGCAGCTCCATTACTTATTAATGCCCACCCCTCCAGGCATGTCTAAATGACAGTTTCCTGTGCTTTCTCCTATTAACCTGGTGAACTTGGGCATCCTGAGGCAATGTAGCAACTGCCTTATACACCGAAAACCCTCTCCTCTTACCTCTCAACACTCAGTCTTGCAATATATGCACTTACATATCCAAATTGGAAGCCACTCAACTCTCCAGCCAAGACCAAAACAGCTGGTCAAGAGAAGGTTAACACTTCCACCACACCACATGGAACACACACCAGCACTGCCTTCACATAACACAAACCACACATCCACCTTCGTGGAGGCTCTCAATAAAAATCTACCCAAACAGCAGAGGCCTCCAAGGCAGAAATGCACTTGACCACCACAACACAACACTAATGACGAGACACAACTCTAAACAGTGTGCCACTCGACCAAAGCCCCCCCCCAAGGCAAAACAGCATGCCCAACACATTAGTCATAGGTAACTCAATAGTGAGACACACTGATGTCCTACTCACTAGGTTGAATAAGGAGAAAGTAACAGTAAGCTGACTGTCAAGTGCCAGGATCCACCACAAAACGCATGCACTCAGATCCCTCAACAGGTACAAATATGACTCTGTCATTGTACATGTGGGTGTGAATGACCTGAGACATACCTCCCTGGACGACATGGAGGAGCTCTAGGATTATGTAGCCCAGGCGAGTATGACCCTAACCCTGAGCAGCATCCTACCATCACCCAGAATGATGCCATAGTACAAGCAGAAAATGATTAATTTCAACAATTGGCTAAGTTTCTGGTGTCATTTTAAGGGGATCCAGTGTCTGCCTGGGATGACATGATTGGCAGACCTCAATGCTTTGCCAGAGATGGCCTGCATCTGTCAACCCTGGGCTTCTGGATAGTGGCCAAGCCTCTTGCCACCCCTATAGTGCCTTTTTTAGGTGGTGTTCCAAAGACCAAATTACCACCATAACAGCTGCAAACAAATGCAATCTGAGGGTCATGCTGCTCAACGCTAGAAGTCTAAATCTCAAAATGCACACATTCGAAGTACTCCTTAAAATGGAGAACATCGACATTTGTGCTGTAACAGAGACCTGGTTCAAGGTAGCAGAAAGCACCCCAGCACTACCAGGCTATAACTAATTCCACACCTTTCAGCCCCAGAACTTGCACCAAAGCTCCAAAGTTGGTGGCATTTCCATATTCATAAAGGAGGCACACACCTCCAGACTGATAGCCCAACATAACACATCAGAGATACTTCAGGTACAGCTAACATTGGTAAGACAGCCATTCAGGTCGTAGCCTGCTATAGGTCCCTGACCATGTCCTAATACTTGCATTCAACATTCCTAAGCACCCTGGAGAATATTAGGGTCCAACCTAACACTCTCATACTGGGCGTCTTCAACTATCCCTCCATTAACTGGTAAAACTACTCATGTACCAATACACTTGCCCGTTTCCTGGACTTCATTAATTCCAATGCCCTGGACCAGCTCATTCTTACCCCCACTAGAGGTAGCAACATCCTTGACCTGGTCATTACTAACATGGGCAACCATTGCTCTACACCAATAGTCATCTCCTCCCTGGTTAGATCTGACCACAAACTAATAACCTTAGAAATCCACATCCTCACACCCCCACCCCCTGCAGCGGTAACCACCATGAAAAACTTCTCCAAAGCTAACTTTGGGCTCCTAAAAACAGAGGTGGCTAACTTCACGGCACCCATGCAAATGGACAATAGTTGCATGACCGCCGAATAATACACCAATGCACTGTACAACACGTACACAAATGATGGATTTCACCATACCTAATAGAAGATGCTCTCCTCCAAAAAAAATTAAGCCCATCTGGTGGTCCCCTGCCATAAACAAACTCTACGACAGAAGGACAAAACTGGTGCAGAATAAGGTGAAGTTCCAAGACTGGAAAAAAACCCTTATCAGTCAAATCCTCTAAAGCTAGCTATGAAAACAGAATTGCAGCAGATAGTACAGACAACCACAAGGCCTTCTATAGTTATGTAAAGAATCTCCACGGCAATACTCATACTTGCTCTGAGCTACTGCACAATGATACCTCCTATACCAAGCCAAAAGATATTGCCAATATACTGGCCAACAGATTCAGTGCCAACTTGGACCCCCCCCCCCCAAAAGACCGATAATACCAGTAGATTGCCAGGCACCCAGTATTACTGTTGCACAGGTTAAAACAGCACTATCCAAGGCCAAGAATACAGCTTCTATGGGACCTGACAATATCGCTGGCTGTGTTCTACATGAACTACAGAATGAACTGGCACCTCACCTGTGTGCCCTGTTCAATCACAGCCTCACCTCAGGCTTTGTCCCTACCAAAAGATGCACTGCTACAGTCATCCATCTTCACAAAGGAAGGGCAACTACAGACCCTGGGAACTATCACCCCATTAGTCTGACAAGTCTGATGTACAAAGCTATGGAACGGATCATCATGGACATAATAAATAAGGATATAGGGAATCTCCAAACTCTGGGTCCCACACAGTTTGGTTTTGTGAAGGGTAGATCATGCCTGCTCAACTTGGTTGACTTTTTTGAGTCAGTCACCAGAGCTGTGGATGAAGGCGAGGTGGTTCATATAGCCTACCTTGATATGGCCGAGGCCATTGATACCATTCCCCACGCAGAAATCATAGAAAAACTCACTAAGCTAGACATCAACCCCTATATCACTGCAAACTGGCTCACAGATAGAACCCACAGTGTGAAAGTAGCTGACTCCAAGTCAGACTGCCAACCAGTCACGAGTGGAGTCCCACAGGGTTCAGTCCTGGGTCCTCTCCTGTATATCTACTTCTCTAAAGTCCAGGCCAACATGAAGGAACTCTGGCTAAGGTTCGCAGATGATTGCAAATCGGGGGCTATTATTAACTCCCCATGTGATGTTGACATCCTACAGAAAGGCCTCACTGAGACCAACTGATGTCAGAATCATGGCCTTAAGCTCAATGCCAAAAAATGTCTCATCTCCTTTGAGAAAATCTGGTTCCCATGAATTACCACATCAGCGGTAGTCCACTGAACACAGAAGGCGTTATAAGATCTGGGAACACAGGTTGGCAACCTCTCTTCTGACCACCACATTGTCACTGTGGCCAGAAAGTCCTTCTATGTGGCACATCTCATTACTAAGGGTTTTGCATCCAGTAAGAAAGAGGTCATTGTCACCTTCTACTCTTCCCTCATTACACCAATCACAGAGTACAATGCCCCATTTGGCATGTACCTCACTAGACACCTGCAACAACTGGAGAAGCCACAAAAGTACCTCACAAAGAGGATCCTAGGTCTTAAACACTTGTCCTACATGGACAGACTCAAAAAACTCCAACTATTCTCTGTCCCATATCACCTACTTAGAGGAGTTCTCTGCTTGACTTACAAAGCCATGTCTCTGTTAGAAATGCAACAGCTAAATAAATCTCAATCCCTCCACACCACACACTCGAGACCTCAACTTCATTACCACAATCAACAGGACATGCTGGCGGGACAGGTTCATAACTCAGAGACTGCCCATGCTATGGAATAGACTTCCCATACATGTCAAACAGAGCACCTTGCTGGCCCACTTCAAGAGAAATCGTGATGAGAGGATGGGAAACAGAAAATTCACCCTGGGGATCACTCCAGTGGCTCTACTTGACAGAGGCATTGGGAAATAAGTTCAGGTGACACGATGTTAGGATAATCCTATGTGCTAGGCTTGGAAAGGCTCCAGAGCCATTAGCCTAGTATACACCTATGAACACTGCCTACCTCGACTTAGCCAAAGCAGTCAACACTATTCCCCACTCAGGCAAAACAGATAAACTCTCCCAGCTAGGCATCAACCCATGTTATCAGATGGGTAGCTAACTGGCTCATTGATGGAGCCCACGCAGTCAGAATGGGGAAGTCACCTCTAGTAGTAAACCCGTAACAAGCAGCGTACCCCAAGGATCGGTCTTGGGGCCGCTAATGTTTGGGATATACTTTTCTGAGGTGCAAGCCAAAACCAGTGGTCTGTGCCTGTTTGTAGATGACTACATGCTGGGCACAGTCAAATTCCCCTGGTGATGTGAACATCCTCCAAGAGGGCATTAACCAAACTAACGACTGGAACCAGAAGCATGGCCTCAAACTGAATGCCAAGAAATTTATCTCCTTTGGGGAAGATGGTGTCCCCACTAATTATCACGTTAACAACATACTAAGCATGCAATCAGTTGTGAGGGACTTGGGCACCCAGGTTGATAGCAACCTGACTTTTGACCACCATGTTGCCTCCGTTGTACGGAAGGCTTTCTACAAGGCCCACCTCATAAGTAAGGATATTTCATCCAGGAACAAGGAGGTCATAATCTCTCTGTACTCCTCCCTTATTAGGCACATTATCGAATACAATGCCCCCTTCAGCATGTACCTACAAGCACATGCAGCAGTTGGAGAGACCAGGGTCTCAAACACTTATCCTATAAAGCCCTGTTCCTCTACTCAGTCTCATGCAGACTGGTCAGAGATGACCTGTGTCTGGCATACAAGGCCATCTCAGACTCTGCCTTGATGGAGTTGCTGCATATCCATAAGTCAGACTTCACTCGCACAACCCACATGCAAGGTCTCAACTTGGTCTGTGACATTAACCGAACTTGTTGGCGGGATAGAGGTGTGTCCCAATGACTCCCCCATCTGTGGAATAGACGTCCTCTCCATTTCAAGCAGAGTACCTCACTAGCCATCTTTAAAAGGAACCTGGACTGAATGGGATCCCACCTCTGCTGGACAGGGAAAACAGGTGTTAACTTTGTGGGAACATGGGTTAAATTCTTGGCTATGCCTATAAGGGCCTCCAGGCCAATAGCTTAGTATCATCCTATGAAGCTATGAATGGTAATTTTAATTTATTTTTTCATTTGAATTATCATTTTGGTTTACCAGCTGTGGGTCTACTCTTTTGGTTGCATTGTCAGTTCCCTACAAAGGTCACCACATGTCCTGTCTATCTTTGCTTGAGGAGGAACATGATGATTAGTTCTGTTCTATTTATAAATCTTTTACTCACAAAGCCAGAGTATGCAAAGTTCTTTGCTACTACATTTAAAAAAACTAAGACTTACAGCTCCAATACTTAGTTATAGAGCAAGATTTCAGCTCCTTGGACATACTTTCCCTGACCAAGAAAAATTTCAAGAAATAGTTTGGCTTGCATTCCAAAACTTTGTGCCTCAGCCTTCAGTTGGGGGAATGCTGCTGTGGGCATACCAGAGCCTTCAGACCCATCCATCAGCTTCTCTCAACTGCTCTGGTGGTGTTCCTTGAAAAGGCATGTCTTCCCATGCTAGTCATATGTCAACTTTGGGCAGGAAGAACCACTCTTGCTGGAACTGGAGGAAGGGGTGGAAATCCAGCCTTTGCAGTCCCTGACTGAGGAATCAGGCAACAGGGGAGATGCCTGTATATGACAGCACTCCTTTTCTTTACATGCACCCATGAAAATAACTTATATGCCTATAAGCTAAAGCATACATCTAATCCTTTTTCCAGGAAGTTAAGGAAGAATGCTTCCCTTTTGCCAAAGGCTTATTTAAAGCCTTTCAGTCCCTACAGTCAAGGTCTTCTAAGTAAAAAGAAAAAGATCCTCACCATCAGACTGTGATGTTCATGAACTGGGCTTGGATTATGCCTCCTAGGCATCTACTCTACAGAACAGGGAATCAGTCAGAGGAAAACATTTCTTCAGATTCCCCTGTGAATGAACTCTCCTTTTTGGACAAGTGGGAACAGAAGGAAATTTCTGAAACCCAGCAGAGATATTATGACATTGCAGATAGAGTCTCTGCAACTAGTAGTGCTCACATCAGTTTTCGCAGCTTTAAAAGATGCCTTTAACACAGCCAGCAGTTCTCCGGATAGCCAGCCTCCAGCCCCAAGAAAATCAGACAACTTATACAGGGTACCCCAATCTTGAAAAATTATTTTTAGAAATACCAGGGCAGATCCCCTTCTGTTATTTGTCAAAATCAACCACTTCTAAATACCTTTCTGTTTTTCTAACCCCATACCTTCTGATAAAGATGGCAAACTCTTTGCTGGATTTGGAAAGAAGGCGTACACTTACTCCACCTTAGCTTTACAATTAACTACCAAGAACATCTGTCAAAGTTTCTTAGCTTTCTTTAACAATATGAAAAAAAATAATTGCTGACCTTAGTTTTTCAGAGACTAAGGCATCTTTAAGCTCCTTACCTTCCTAAGTATCACAGGTTACCAGGCATTTGCTCCAATGCTCTTGTGAAACTGCCAGTGCTGTGTCTAGCATTTCTGCCACTGAGTCAGTTATGCAGAGATTTTCCTGGCTACATTCACAAATGTTATCAGAGGATCTTAAGGCAGAAATTTTGAATGCTCTTCGGATAAACAAGCTTTATTTGGAGCTTCCTCTCCTGAGACACTCAAAACACTGAATGAAAAGGGAAAATTAATACGTGTTATGCAGATTTTTCAATTCCCAATCCTAAATACAACGTGCATTTCCCTTCTATCCCAGTGTCCTTTTATAGAGGGTCTTTCAAGCAGTCACAACAAAAGAAAGGAAAACAAACTTTTAAAAGGCAGTGGCAGGGTGGTTCCTAAAATAAATGAGGACCTTCCCACGGCTAAGGACACACCAAAAAAACAGATTAACTTTGCTCTTCACCAATTCTCTGCCCTTCACACCCAGGCAAACCTTTGTCAAAATCTCTCTCCACCTCCTACCTTGGCACCAGATTACACCAGACACTAGAGTTCTACAAATTATTCAGAAAGGACGTAGCTGGCAGTGGGAATCTCATCTCATTTTAATGGACTCCTTCACATCCTATCAAACTGCCTGCCTATTCTGGGCTACTTTTTTCATAGAATAATACAGTCTGTTCCCACTAGAACAAACAAAAAAAGGATTTTATGTACAGATTTTTCTTATGTCCAAGAAAGAGAATCTGGCGATCTGTACCGGACCTCTCATTTCTAAAACTTGCACATCAAGATTCCAAAATTCCAAATATTTTGCTACCTCTCAACCCTTTTTCAGTTTTCTAGTCACCCTAGACTTAAAAGATGCCTATCATCACATTCTATTTCTCACTCTCACACAAAGTTTAGTTTAAAAGCTCCAAGAGTGTTCACAAAGTGTCTGGCTTCGGTAACAGCTTATTGTGGTTTACAGGTCATATACAGTTTCCTTTAGAAGGTAGGCTTTTTTTCTAGACATATAGGATGTCAAAAATGGTCTTCAAAAACCTGGGTTTTGAACTAAACCTAGAAAAATCATCCATCATTCCATTTCATGGGATATTAATTCTAGACTGTCGCCTAGATACAGCCAGCATAATGGCCTTCCTTCCTTAGTAAAACGCAGACTTTCCGAAAACCATTTCTCATATCTTCCAGCCAGGATCACATAGCTTAGGACTATATCAGGGCATAAGGGTTTATGACATCTACAATTCTCATGATTACTCTAGCCAGACTATGAGAAAATGCAATGGTTCCTCATATCACTCTGGACCAAACACCACCACCCCTTCTTTTAAATTCTGGAGCCAAGTCTTGTCAAGAGGGAAAACTCATTACTGGGTGAAACAGTTAACCCTCAGTCTGAGTCTCCCTTTTACCCCATCATTACTCAATCTGCAACCAATAATGTGTCAAATGCTTCAAAGGGAGTGCTTTACAAAGGAGTGACACTGCACGGTCTGTGGAGGGTAAAAAAGACGCATTAAAATATCAAAAAATTACGTCATTATTAAACTTTTCAAAAGGACCCTCTAAAATAGTATTGGTACCCCCCAACATGGCAACATTGGTTCTCCCTTCTACTGCAAATGGCCATATGCAATTACCACAAGTTTCCTCAAAAACTGGACTACTCACACAGGAAGGGGCTCTCTGATTTACCCCATCCTTTCTTCAAAATCACACAGCCTGGATGATGAAATTTTAATACCTGTGTTCCAAGGATGTGCAGCATATAATAAAGTGATAAGAAGCCTGCTATTAGAAAATCATATGTGGCGAAGTTGAAGAGATTTTCTGGTTGTTGCCACAGAATGAACCAAGGTCCTTTTAAGTTTCAAACCCTTTCATTCTGCAATATGAGAGAGAGTTATCTTCTCACTCTTCTTAATCTTCCATCAAGATTAATCTTTCAGCCATTTCTGTCCATCTGCCTATGGATCTCACTTTCTTCTTTATCTAAAGTGAAACAGTTTCTGGGGAGACTAATACTCATCCATCTTGAAAACAGGTGGTCCAGTGTTGGATTCTAACTTTGTACTGGAAAAAATATTTTTCTTTTTGAACCTACTTAAAAGAAAACATTGTTGATCATTGCTCTGACCTTTGCTAGAAGAGCATTTGAGTTGCAAGCTCTTAAGGTGATTCAGCCCCATCTCCATCCATCCACAATCCCATGTCACTTCAACAGTGATGATCATCTAGAACCAAGGTTTCCACCACCAGGTGGGCTAGCTCTGCCATGTTGGTTCATCTGCACCATGCACACTTACACAAAGGGCCAATTTAGAGTGTTCAATCCACCTACTGGCATGCCATTGGAATGTGGGAGGAAACCAGAGCACCCAGAGGAAACCCAGGCAAACAGTATTCACTGGGAACAAACTCTTCTTTTATACCAAAATTGGCTTCTGTTTTTACTTTTTATCAGTTTATTCATTTCCTTGTATTCTTCTCAGAAACAAAAAATAAAGGAGAAAATTCTGCACACACTGGATGTCCACAGACAACTCAGATACTACATTGAAAGGACAGAGGACTTCAGAAATTCTAATCAATTTTTCATTTCTTATGTTGGTAAGCAAAGGAAACATTCAGTACCTACACAAACTATTTCAAAATGGTTGTCACACTCCATTCTGTTTTGTTATTCTTTTCCTGGCAAGTCACTTGCAATGTGGTCTTCGGTTCATACTTTTACCAGGCACTACAAAAGGGATGGTTTCTCTATGGCAGTGTTTACCAAAACAATACTCCAAGGGATCTCGGATTCTGATGTTGCACCCTCCTTTCTTTCTATTTAAGCTTAGTTATTCACCACATATAGCTTAAACTACTGCAACAGTGATTTACTGAGGTAACTTAAGATAAATGGAGTTGTTTGGATAGATCACTGCTGCAATACAAATACTCTCCCTCCTCACACGTTTTCCCCCCTGTGTGGGTCACATCTTCCTCTCTTCTCCTAGTAGATATTTTGTCGTCAGGGCTCTTAGTCTTCCTTGTTCCTGAAGTAAGAAAGCTTTGATTTTTGGTGTCTATACATCATCTTTTATACTGGCTTATTCTCAAGCACCAGTGAGCATAAGGACACAGAAGGTTCATAGGTATGTACTAGGCTATCGGCCCGAGGGCCTATGTAAGCCTAGCCAAAAAGGTTCCCTGGCTTACGCCACCCAAGAAAGTTACTTTCCTGTGCCAATTTCGAGGAGAGACACAGAAGTGATCCCCGGGGTGCATTTCCTATTTCCCATCCACTCAAGATTTTTCTTGAAGAGTGCCAATGAAGAACTTTGCTTGACATAGATGGGTAGCCTGTTCCAGAGTATGGGAAGTCTCTGGGACAGGAATCTATCCCTCCAGCATGTCCTGTTTACTGTGGTGACAAAGTTTAGGTCCCTAGACCATGTAAGCTCAGAGGGATTGGGAATTCTTTAGGTGTCGCATGTCCAACAGCTCTGGGTTTGACATAGCTTTATATGTCAGGCAGAGATCACCTCGGAGTAGGCAATATGCTACAGAGTAAAGCTGGAGTTGTTTGAGATGGTCAGTGTAGGGCATCTGTTTGAGGCCAATAATCCTCTTTGTGAGGTACTTCTGTGGCCTTTCCAGCTGCTGATATCTTGTGAAGTGCATTCCAAAAGGAGTGTTGTACTCTATAATGGGTCTAATGTGTGTCGAGTACAGGGGACAATGACCTCTTTTCCTGGATGAGAACCCTTTTATGATGAGGTGTGCCACGTTGAAGGACTTCCAGACTACTGTGGTGACATGACCAAAGGACAGACTACTGTCCACCTGGGTCCCAAGGTCTCATCACACATTCGGTGTTAAGTAGACTGCTGTCTATGTAGTAATTCATGGGTACAGAGTTTTTACCAAAGGGGATAACAATGCACTTTTTGGCATTGAGCTTGAGGCCATGGCTCTGACACCAGGCATCTGTCTCAGCAAGGCCCTTCTGTAGGATTTCCACATCATTTGGGGACTCTACTATGGTTACTAGTTTGCAGTCATCTGTGAACTTCGTTAGCCAGAGGCTTTCTGTGTTAGCCTGTACTTCAGAGAAGTAGATACCAAACAGGAGAGGTCCCAGAATTTAACCCTGTGGTACTCCACTCGTCACTGGTTTGAGGTCAGATTTGGAGTGTGAAACTTTCAGTGTGGGTTCTGTCAGTGAGCCATTTGGAAACCCATCTTGTGACATAGGGATTTATACCTAGCTTAGCTATAATTCCAGAATGGGGGATGGTTTTGAAAGCCTTGGCGAGGTCAAGATAGGCTGTGTGAACCACCTTACCCTCATCTACGGCTTTGGTGACTGTCTCAAAGAAGTCAATCAGGTTCAGGAGGCATGATCTGCCTTTCACAAACCCGAACTGGGTGGGATCCAGAGTTTGGAGGTTACCAATGTCTTTGTTTAGGAGTTCTATGATATGTTCCATGGCCTTGCAGACCAGGCTCATCAGGCTAATAGGGCGATAGTTCCCGGGATCAGTGGTGGCTCCCCCTTTGTGGAGTGAGATAACTGTTGTAAGCCATTCAGTGGGCACAAAACCTGATGTGAGGCTATGATTGAACATGGTGCTTAGGTGGGGAGCCAGTTCGTTCTGAAGTTCATGTAAAATGCAGCCTGGGATGTTGTCCGGACTCATGGATGCTGTGGTTTTGGCTTTAGAGAGTTGGAGTTTTTACCTGTGTAGTTCTGATTACAGGGACTCTGCATTCTTCCTGTATAGATATGGGCCCTTCAGGGGGTGAAGGGGAGTAAGGTTAGCACTGAACCTGCCAGGATGTTGGCAATATCAGCTGGTTCTGTAATTTTCGTGCCGTTGTGCTGTAACTCAGAGCAGATCTGGGTGTTGCCATTGAGATTCTTGACATAGCTATAGAATGCTTTGTGGTTGTCCTTAGAATCAGTGGCGATTTTGTTTTCATAGCTAGCTTTGGAGGATCTTATAAGGGATCTCAGCTTCTTACTGAGGCTGACCAGGGAGCTCCTCCACTCATGGGATTTTACTCTTTTGCAACAATTTCTTCCTTCTGTTGTACAGTTTGTTTATGGCAGGGGACCACCAGATTGGCTTCCTTTTTTTGGGAGGATAGCGTCTTGGTTCTGTTTGGGATAGCACGATCCATGCACTTGTGTACATGCTTATACAGTGCATTTCTGTAGGATTCCGCAGTTGTAACTGTATTGTCCATATGCATGGGTGTCATGAAGTTCACCATTTCTGTCTTAAGAAGGACGAAGTTGGCTTTGGAGAAATTTCTGACCATGGTTTCCTTAATGGTGGGTGGGGGTGGGATGTGGATCTCAAGGGTGATTAGCTTATGGTTGGATCAGACCAATGAGGAGTTAACTTAAGGTGTGGAACACTGGTCACTCATGTTGGTAATGACTAGGTCTAGGATATTGTTGCCCCTGGTGGGGGCGTGGATAAGTTGATCTAGGGCATTGGAGTTTATGAATTCCAGAAAGCGTTGTGTGAAGGAGTTGGTACACAAGTAGTTTTCCCAGTTAATGGTGGGGTAGTTGAAATTGTCCATTATAGGGTATTTGGTTGAACCCTAATATTTTCCAGTACATGAAGAAAATAGTGGGAATCTTGGGGCATGGGGTGATCTGTAGCAAGCTACAATTTGGATTGCAGTTTTGCCCAGAGTTAGTTGCAGTTGGATAACCTCGGATGCATTATGCTGAGCAACTAGCCTGGAGGTGTGGATATCCTTAATGAATATGGACACACCACCGCCTTTGGTGTTCCGGTCCAGGTTACATGGCCAAAAAGTGTGGTATGAGTTACAGCCTGGCAGTGCAGGGGTGCTCTCTGGAGCCTTGAACCAGGTCTCAGTCACTGCACAGATATCAATATTCTCCATTTTAAGGAGTGCCTTGAGTGGAGTGCATTTTGAGATTTAGACTTCTAGCACAGAGTAGCATTACCCTCAGTTTTTGCTTGCCTGTTCCTGTTACAGTGGTGAATTTGTTGAACCTTGCCTAAAAAAGGCACTATAGGGGCGGTAAGAGGCTTATCCAGTATCTGGAATCCCTGGCAAAGCATCGTGGCCTGTCGACCATGTCATCCCAAGTAGACAGATACTGGATCCACCTAGAATGACACCAGAAGCTCAGCCAATTGTTGAAGTCAATCATTTTGTCCTTGTACTGCGATATCATTTTGGGCAATGGCAGAATGCTACTCAAGGCTAGGGTCATACCTGCCTGGGCTACAAGATCGGAGAGCTCTTCCATGTCTCTTTTCATGTAGTCCAGGGAGGTACGTCTCAGGTCATTCACACCAACATGGACAATGACAGTCATATTTGTGCTTGTTGTGAAGTGACTTGAATGCGTGGGTTATGTGGCGGATCCTGGCACCAGACAGGCAGCTGACAGTAACCTTCTCCTTCTTTAGCCTGGTGAGTGGGACATTAGTGTGCCGGACTACAGAGTTACCTATGACTAGTGTGTTGGATACATTGTTTTGCCTTATTGGCTGTGGTTGAGTGGCACACTGAGTCTGTGTGCTGTGTCATTTGGGTTGTGTTGGGGTGGAAGTTGCTTGCGTTTCTGCTTTGGAGGTCTCTGTTGCTTGGGCAGATTATTATTGAGAGCCTCTGTGAATGTTTTTGGGTTTCTATGTGTGGATTTTGGTGGTGTAGATTTAGTGAGATTATGTGATAAGGGTGGTGTGGTGAAAGTGTTTTTTTTCCTCTTGAATGACAAGTTCAGTCTTGGTTTGAGAGAGCTTTACCTCCAGTTTGGCTAGATAAGTGCATCTCTCACAGGTTGTAGTGTTGGGTGTTGGGAGGAGAGGGTTGTCTGTGTACATGAGGCAATTTCTACATTGCCCCAAGATGCCCAGATTCATCAGATAGACAGGAGAGAACACTGGGAGATGACCCTTGGACATGCCTGAATAAAAAAACTATTTTCCTCTAGTTAAGTGAGTACAAGAGCTGTTTTTTTTCTCTAAGCAAGTGAGAAATGTGCAAAAACTGTTTTCCTCTAGGTAATGAGGAAGGTTTAGTGATATAGTAATTAGTAGCTTATTTAGTGCTTACAACAAGTTCTGAACAAGTGCTGAGCACGAATAAGCAAATTCAAGTGCTAAAACTAAGAATCTGTATCTGCACTAGAGTAGTTACAGGAAAGAAACAAGTGCACATGCAGGCTTTCAAATCATAAAGTTGAGAGAGATGGAAAAGATTGCCCAGATGGCCAATAACTACAATTTCTGAGCCAGAGCCACTCCTTATGTGGTCGACAGCTTACCTAGTGCTTACCACTCCCATTGACAAGCTAGAAGGCTTCCCTCCAACACAGAAAGGCTTGGTGGGGTCAGAAGCTTACATATATAGCCCTGGATACAGCAAATATGTAACTAGACTACACTAGTTTCAGGAAAGGTAGGAAACAGGCTTACAGTTTTTTTTTTAGGTTATGTTTTGTTTTACAGAAAAGCAGCTAAAACAGCAGTAAAAATTCAAATGCAGTGCAAACTTGCACACTTGAGTATGTAGCAATATTAGATTAAACACAGTTTAAAAAATGCAATTAAATTAAAAATGACTAAAAACAAGTGCAGAAGGAGTTTATTAGGTAGAATGTGGTAAAGAGATGGGACTGGGGGGGGGGGGGAGTGTCCCAGATCAAATCTACAGTGGTTCAGGCAACTGCAAAAGCCACCAAATGTAAACAGCAAACCAGAGATAGGGAGGGTGGATGGGACAAGACACTTTCAGCAGAGATCTGAAAAACTATACAGTGAATCAAAAATAGTGCACACCTCTGAATAAAATTAGTCCAGCAACAATTTACAGTACACAATTCTGAAGAACCAAAAAATATACTTAGCTCTGTATATTTCCAGATAGTTTGAAGAGTTCTGTTAGACACAGGTTCCAGCAATGGTATGCAGGCTGTTAACTAACAGAGTCTATTATTATGCAAGTAATCCTTCAGATAACTTATAGGTGACCTAAAGCTTTGGAAGCTGGCCAAATATACATCATACAAACATTTCAGGAAAACACAATAATGCCTTTCTAGCCTGCCAGGATGCCATAACAATCATGCCCATAATAAGTCTCTAAATATCTAAACTACTGCTTGCTTTAATATAATTTGGTAGTCTAGTCCAATTCATTAGCTCCTTTCTCACAGAACCAATTAGTACACCTCTCATTACTCTATTACCTTCTACACAGGTTGATTCTCTGCTACTCACTGATAGACCAAAACATTCTCGGTATCTAACCACCCTATATACCTGAATAAGATCTCTTAAATATCAATGAGACACTGTGAAAGTTTAGATATTTTAATCTTTTATAACAGATTACACTAACATCCATGGATGCCATTTGTATATTTATGTGTACTCTTTCAAATTTACTAATGATTGTTTTCTTATAAGGTTTCTGTATTGTTATGCCATACTCTAAGCTATGCTAAGTGTAACTTGCAATGTTTTAATACGGTCTAATTTCCTAGATTTTATTAGTATTTTTATACAGGCTACAGTTTTGCAACCATCATTAACCAACTGGTTAAGAAGATTAGAAAAACTCAGAACTGGATCTACCTCCATATACCAAGGTCCTTAAATGAATCTAGCATTCCAATCACTGTGTGCTGTATTATATATTCACCCTTCACTCTGTATCTCCCAAATCTCATATACTTAGTTGTTGATGTGTTTATCAGCATATTATTCTCATGTGCCTAAATGGTCAATTTAGTAAAGTTCTTTTGCAGACATTTGTAATAGATGTAATCAGTTTACCCATTTTCAAATCATCTCTATATACAGATAGAACACCTCAGATAAAAAAAAAAAAAAAAAAAGATCTTAAATATATATCCTAAAGTATGGGTATAGGACAAAGCTCTGTGGGGCACCTGGACTGTAAACTAATTTCACATGTCCAATTGCTTTATGAATCTTGCCATGTCCTATTTGTAATCCATGCAGCTATTCATCTCATCAAGATTACATCAATACCTATTCAATCTAATTAACTGATTAGGGTTTTGTGCAAGACCAATGGATGTCCAAGAAAAAGTATCCTTGCCACAATCAGAGAAACAATCCCTCTCAGGCCAATATCAGGTAGTGAAAAAATTAATCCAATTAGAATGAAAATTCAAAGAAATTTAGTATAAAGAACCAGAGCTGAGCAATAGCCTCTTTAAATGTTCATTTGAATTGGATTCATTTTTTTTGCTTCCTAGTATTGGCATGAGGGATCCATTTTTCCAATTATTTTGGGTACGACCCCATCAAATGCTGAAGTTTATAAAAATTACATCATAGCAGTTTTTATTTACAGCTATTATTGCATATCATGCTAGAGGTGGTTATACATCTATTTTAAACATATGCATGCTGATATCTGGTTTCATGTCCCAACCTTTCCAGTTCTGGCAATGTATCCCAAATAACCTTCTCTGTTATTTTTCTATAATGAGAAATTAAACTTATGAGTCTGTATGATTCTGGGTTTGTCTAGTACCCTTTCCCTTATAGATGGATTTAACAAGTACATGCCTCCAGTCTTGAGGAATCTCCACATGCTTAAATTATTTTGTAAATAACAGATATAATGGCACTGTAATCATTAATAATTGTCTTTCTCCTGTACTGTTTTGGGTCCAGTATTCACACTTTTTCAATCAAATCTAATTTAGTTTAATTTCAGTACTGTTACAAGGGCAAAAAAAAATCACACCATTTATGAAGCCTGTTTTTCATAAAATTCTGTAAATATATCTACAATCTTTTGTGTTTAAGAATATGAAAACAGTTTACTGATTTTAGTTTTACTTCTCCACATTTATACAACTATAAAATGGTTTCCTATTGTGATCAGAATCCTTATTTAACTTTTATTCATTTTTTTTCTTCAATGTGTCTCAAACTAGGTTTAATATGTCTGACCAGCTTGCTTATTTCAATTTTTAAAGTTCTGTCATGTTTCCATTTCTTATATATTTTTTGTCTCTCATTTTAATTAAGTGCCTTATTCTTATGGGAATACAATATCCTGAGATTGTGTGCATAGATCTTGACATTAAAAATGTAATTTAATTACTGCACTCAAACTATTTCACTTTTATGTTTAATTACTAAATGCATCACTCCAGTTAGCTTTACTTAAGGAATACTTTGCTTCCAAATATTTTATTAATCTATGCACTGATTTAGATTTCAGTTTGGCAGAATTATCCAGTAGTAATTTAACCTTTATAAACCCATGGTCACTGACATCAATGGTGGTAAAACCTGACATGAAGTGACAGTCAGCTCCTTTCTACTCTGTGGTAGTTTTTTTTTTTTTTTTTTTTTTGTACAATCTGCAGCAATTGCGGTTCCTAAACATACATCACATGCAATTCCCTTACCAATGCTGTTGAATCAATATTATTCCAACTTGTTTCAGGTAAATTTAAGTCCCCAGTCACTATTACTTTTCCCTCTCATATTTCATGCAAGAAATGCATAAATTCCTCTAGGTCTTCAGCATTTGAATTTAGTAGTCTAAACACTCCAAAACGTATTTGTTCCAGAGGGGTCTTTATTCTCATTTATACAATCTACAATATTGGTGTTATCGCAGCATATAACTATCACAGGCCTCAACACAGTTTTTAATCACCATCATAACATCTCTACCTGATTTTAGTGTTAGAATATTTGTTATAGTAAAAACATTTATATCCTGACAGGACTGGTTTCCTGTCATTGTTCAACTATGTTTCTCAATCAAACATCTATCCTGTGGGAATGTAGCAAACTTTCTAATAAAAAAATATTACTAATGCTTCTAGCATTTACAACCAGCACAGATACATCAAATGTTGCTATCTGTGAACTACTAAATTTTTGACATGGCAAAAATCATGTGTGCAATTCAAATACTGCAACATACCTGCTGCAAAAATTCTCATTCTCTTTCCTTGTCTTCACAAGTGTACTCCATTCTGTCTATAAATTTCCACTTTTTAAAATGGACTATTTTTTTTAATGTAGGCACTTGCCCAAAAAATCTTTTCCTTCACAATGACCTGACTGTCCCTACTATATCAAATTTGTGAAAACAATATGTCCAAACACCTGCACAAGCTACACTATCAAAAACAGCTGTTAAATTCCCTACTAAGACAGTCATTGAAGACGCAATCATTTGTAATGACATGAATAAAAACAGTTCCATACTACCTTACATTTTTAGGCATTCTAACGCACTTGCATCCTATATTTTTGCGCTGGCAACTATTCAGTGTTCATTATTACTCTCTGCAAATGCAAGTATCAGTTCCTCTGATTACTGAATGAAAAATGGGAGAGTCTTCAGATCTAGTCAGGAACTGCATGCTAGTAATTAAAGACGGTTACGTCTGTTCTCAGTTGTCAGAAAGAAATGATCTTTATCAACAACACTCGAGCTCTCTAATAGCACCTCCTTCCTCAAGTTTACAGTACCCAATATAGGTACCAAAGTCCAATGTTTAGATGTTTCCATCCAGCTGGACAGGTCCTCTCTCTCTCCTTTGGCTCCAATATCTATAGGAAGGACACATACAATAACTTCCTCTTTTACTCTAACCAACACCCTCCCTTCATGAAGCACAATGTCGTGAAGGGCCAGCTCATCAGGCTCTCCCCGATTGTTAGTGAGGATTCCACCTACACTACTGAGAGCCATCTATCAAGATCCACATTCTTAGCATAAAAATTCACAAACACTTGAGCAACAGAAAAAGACACAGCAGCAAGGACTCATTCCCCATAATTTATTCTTGGCACTTTCATCTCAGACAATGGCAAGACTTAATCAGATAAAAGTATAAACTCAAATAAACTTTAAATACCCATGAAGCCAGATGACATCAACATCTCACTGCACATTTAAAGAGAAACATACACAATTACTCTAAAATACATATAGTAACATACATAAAAAAACTATTATAAACAGTTCAAATAGAAAAAAGTAATAAC
This sequence comes from Protopterus annectens, assembly GCF_019279795.1. Classification (NCBI taxonomy): domain Eukaryota; kingdom Metazoa; phylum Chordata; order Ceratodontiformes; family Protopteridae; genus Protopterus; species Protopterus annectens. The sequence goes on along the minus strand of NC_056747.1, from coordinate 163,287,203 downwards.
AATAACTGCTGAATTTATCTAAGTTCTGCTTTCAATTTTAAAATACATCCAGTTGTTATTTACTTTCATTTTTCTATTACCCCCTGTGCCACCAATTTCCATTTCAGCCCATACTTCAACTGCAATTTGACCTTAGTTGTGTACACTTGTCTATGACCAATGTGGTTGCTTGTATGTAGATAAAATAATCAGAAAACTTTCAGTCGTATCAAAGAACATACAGCAGCCATTCACCACATGGATCCTACAAATGCACTGTATAAACACAGCCTTAACTGCCATAACTTTAAAGGCATCAAGTTCCTGGTACTGGACAAAATCAACTGCCTAGGGAACACCAATAACCACCTTGAAGATGAGGAACTTAAATGGCAAATCACCCTTAACTTGGACACTAGCCCAGGCCTTAATGACCATTTCAACATAAAATGTGCCCTGATACAGTGCCACTACGGAAGCACCTCTCCTCCAACAGCATCTGCCTAGTTGCATCTCCCAACCATTCACTGGCCACTTTACTCTATTCCTCTGCCTATCATTATGGATCTCTGGTAACCTATAGCCAGCCACATGTGGTTTACTCCATTTTTCACATTGTATCTAATTGGGTAATAAACTCAATACCCAACTATCAATGTATATGCATGCCCCTCATAAAGCATTTGTTATTTTCTGAAGTTCTGTTACATTAAAGGATGAAAGTGCTAAAAATCGTTTGTTCCAGCCTTTTCCTTCGCCCTATGGTGGTTTTTACTTTGTTGTTCCTGTGTAATACTCAACATAATTTCCACTAGTCATTTCATTTGCAAGTATATAATTCTCATCCAGATGTCTTTGTACTTCCACAGCTTGAACAGTGTTGTCAACATTGGTCTTTTTCTTGTTTTTCTCCTACAGTAATGTTCTTTAATCCTTCCAAGTTCAACTTTGATTTTATTTTAAGCCTGCTCCCTTGCCTATTTCTTCTACCTTCAATGTTAAAATACCATTTTCTGTAGAACTGAATTTTTTGCGACTGACAAATGTTACTCCTTGTAATGTGTGTTACATAAAGCATTGTCCTTTAGTGTATATTCGCTTTGCAGTAAAGATGACTAGGAAGAAACAGATGTTTGTTTTGTTGTGAACCTCTTCCATTCTTTTTCTTTCTTCTACCTTATTTCCCCAAAAATAAGACCGGTTCTTATACTCTTTCCCCACCAAAATACACATTAGGGCTTCTTATCAGGGGATGCCTTATTTATCCCCACCATACACAACAATCTATCTTTATGCATTTATTCATATACAAAAATCAACATTTATTCATGTACACAAATTGATATTTCGTACTTTTCTGTTATTGGACAACAGTTCTAACTAATGTGCCAACAGTTGTGTGAGAATTCTACATAAACTGTGCAACAAACATTTCAACTTCAGAATATCTACACCTTGGTTTTCACAGTTACTCAAATACAGTCATGTCATCTTCTTCTGGAACATTGTCATAAGTCTCCAACCCCCAAATTTCAGTCTGAATTTCTTGCAGCTCCATTTCCTGTAGAACCATTAGCCCCAATCTGTCATGCCTAGCAATAGAGGTCTCCTTAAATGAGCACTGCTTGTCCAAGTAGCCTGCTCATAGTGCATTGGCAGCACAGCTGCCAGTGATTTCATCCCATGAATTTTTCACCCAAGTCACGACCTCTTGAAGGCTAGACTTCACATGCTGATTTCTCTCCATTTTATTTTCAATTAAGTCATTGAGTTCCATGCACAAATATTCCTTGAATGGCTTGTTTACTGCAATATCAACAGTCTGGAGATGTACAATAATTCCTGCGGGAATCATTATTTGATCTATTCTTCTCTGTGCAAGGAATTTCTTCATTTCTTTAGCACAGTAAGTGCTGGCTTAATCCCAGACTAGCAGAGACTCTTTCGCCACCTCACAAAACAAGTGGCAGCATTACAACAACCCACTTCCTATTTTTTTTTTACTCAAATGATTTTTATTTTGATGAAATAAGGTTTTAATACAGTCATAACATTCAATAACTATTTACAGTATTTACATTCAGCTTGACAAAAAGGATTCAGATAAAACATTTGTAATTTAATTAATTAATATGTAAACTATGATAGGAAGAGTTTGGTTCTATCTGTAGGGTATCAAATTCAAAACTTTCCTCCATGGACTATTAACCAATGGCTTAGGAAAAGTTCTTAGCTCTTTAGTTCTTTTCTTCATTAGTATGCATTTCTTCAGTGAAGATATTAATTCCTCCATTGTGGGCACTACATTAGAGTTCCATCTTCTAGTTATACATTTTCTGGCAATTGCTACCATGATCCACAACAAATACAGGTCATCTTTCTTCATATTATTACTATTAACAGCATTCAATAAAATTAAAGACTTTGTCAAAACAAATATATCTGTATATATAGCTTGAAGAAATTAATATTGTTCCAATATGGCTTAATATTAGTACAATCATAAAAAAATAGGAGACCAGTCAGCATTAGTGGACAGGTGACATCTCCAACATAACTTGCTTTTTGAAGTTCATTTCTGAGAGTTTCCCAGGTGTCAAAAAGGATCTGTGTAGAAATTTCCAATGGAAAATCCTCCAGAATAGTCAATAAGAAGTTAGTTTAACTGAAAATGAAATGTTTGTTTCATCTTTCATTGATAATATTTGAAACCCTTTGGTTAGTTATTGCCAGTAAGAATCTTTAGGAGCTGTCTTATAGACAAAGTATTATATAGATATGATAAGTTCATTCTTAATATTGATATTGTATAGGATTCCAAAAAAATAGTTAATAATTTTTGGTACAGTTGTGAAAGATGGGTTGATTATTATTCTGCACAGATCCTTAGTATATTCTGTGACACTCTGAAGAACCAACCAGTCATTAGGGGATAGGCCACAGGTTGACAATATACGCTGTGTGTTCAAAGCTTGTTGGTTTTCAATACATTGCAACCAACAAAAATAGGTTACTATTCTCCCATAATCCAAACATCTGTGTTTTATCAGGGAAATCCCTTGTAATAGTAAATGGTATTAAACATCTATACCACAGTTTCATATCTAAATTTGTGTTGATGAATTTTCTAAACACATCAAAAATATTGTTTTAGTGTTAAAAGTTAATTTTGTTGTACTAAACTGTAAATTTAAACTTAAATAGTGCAATATCTCATCTTTGTCAGTTACCAAAGCATTTTCTGATAAATAATTTTCATTCATGAGTATAATGGAGTGTAACTGTTTCCAATTGGAAGAGTATCTAGGATTTATCCAATTCATCACTATTTTAATTATAGATGCCTTTATACAAGTTTCAATCTCTGGAAATTTTAACCCCCTTGTTCCCATTTTTTGATGGGATGAGAATATGCCACTCTATTTCTTTTGGGGTACCAAAGGAATTTCATCAAAGTTGAGGTGATTTCTTTAAGGATTTTCTTTTCTGGTGGAAAGGAGAGTCCTGAAATTTTTTGGAAATTTGTTATTACTATATCCATTTCACCTAACACTTCCTTAGAGCTGGGTAAGATCAGCAAACATCATTATTTTAGATACATATTGGACATATACATCTATACCTCTTATCTTTGGGTTATTACGTATTAAGATAACAAGTATTTATATGGCCAGAGCAAACAGGATAGAGACATGGGACATCCTTGTCTAGTACCTCTAGTAATTTGGATTGCTTTGGAAGCAAAGGGACCTAATTTGACAAATGCTAGATTATTCTCATAGATTTTCTTTATCATTGTTATAAAATGGGGGGGGGGGGGCAAATAAGTGTAAGACTTTAAATAAATAATCCCAATTTAAGGAGTCAAATGCCTTTTGAATATCTAGACCTATTATCAATGCTTCATGGTTTACACTATTGAGGTAATTATCAGTGTTAATACTCTTAATATTATCCTGTGTATATGTATGGAACCAGTTTGGTCTTCATTAATTATTTTAGATATGGGTATTTTCAATCTGCTGACCATAATTGACATGAATAATTTATAATCATTATTCAACAAAGAAATTGGTCTATATGAGTTGCAATGATTAGGGTTCTTATTCTCTTTTAATATAGGAGAAATTAAGAGAGCATCTCCAAAGAGGAAGAATTTTTTACTAATGTTTGAACTTCAAGAAAGGTTTTATGTAGGACAGAGATTACAGAAGGGAACAATTTATAAATTTCATTAATTAAGCCATCTGTTCCAGGTGCTTTATTAGACTTACTTCCTTTAATCCCATCTATAATTTCCTTTTTAGAAACCGTTTTTTTTAAAACTAGCTAAGTTCTTCAGGAATTCTTCTTATATTGGGAACTATATTCTCTAACTTCTTACATTAATTTGTACTTATTTTATCTTTATGATGCTCTGCATAATGATAATTAAAAGCCTCTGGAAAGTCCACTATGTCAGATAGCATTTTTCATGAAGGGAAAATAAAAAAAAAAGTATCAATATTATTAATTTTTGATTGTATCTTAACTTTCATAGGTTATGAAGCTGCTTAGGAGAGGTACCATAGCATTTTAATTTCAGTTTTTCCATAGCTAAATTAGTTTTATGGGATAATATTTCATTGTATTTCTTATTTGCTTCTTCTATTTTCTTATTATCTGTAGCAGTTAAGTTCTTATTAGATTTAAGAGATATTTGATTTTGGAGTTGCTGTAACTCTGAGTCCCATTCTTTAATTTTATTTTTGTACCAGCTAATGATTTTGCCATACAGATAGGCCTTAAGAGAATCCCAAACCATAATTGTGTTTGGTTTATAATTAATCTCTAAGAAAAGTTGAAGTTCAGAAGATTTACTTTTCATGATATATAAAGGAATCCTTGAAGTAATAACTAATTGATTGAATTCAGGTGCATTGTTAACAGGGAATTATGATCTGAAAAAGGACAAGGTTGTACTGAAAAATTCAAGATTTTAGAATAAAGATTTTGTGAGAAATAAATTGTATCTATTCTAGTTTGGGTACCATGTCTATAGTCTCGGTGTGAGAATAAAGAATTTGGTCCCAAAGCATTAAAGGTGTCTTAATTTAAACATTTCCTTCCATTTTTTTTAACTGATACTGAGGACAATAGTCTAGGAGATTTCCTATTGGTAGTATTTGTAATATCCGTGATACAGTTGAAATCACCTCTTAGTATAATATTACCTTTAGAAATAGTTGTAATAAAGTCTAAGCGTTTCTCAGCAAGTCCAACCCCCATACCCGGGAACCAGTATAAATTAACCAGGGTTCAAATTCTATTGTTAAACTTAAGTATAACTAAGGCCATGAGTCCATCATTATCTACATGTTTGTAAATAATTTGGAGATTTAAGAAAGTCTTTTTCCATAAAACTGTTACTCCACTGGTCTTGTTTTTAAAACAAGATTGACCTTAGAGTCCCACATAAATATGTCATTTATTTTAAAGTGTGTCTCTTGGAGAAAAACTACTGGAGCCTTGTTTAGTTTAAGATAACTTAGTAGGTTAGCTTTCTTATGTGGGTTGTTTAAACCATTAGTATTTAAGGACATCAAAGTTAAATCCATACCAGAATTCTTTAAAGATAGCAAATAATGATTGGCAGTAGATTTTTAAGGTGCCAAGATGCCAGCTCGACGCCCAACCTTTAACGAAGGCACACCCATTATTCATGCATGTCTTTCGAATGCCACTCTACCGTGGGGAGGACATGCAGACTCCACACAGAAGGCTTTCCAGCCGAGAATTGAATGGGAGAACCTCTTGCTGTGAGGCGACAACGCTATTAAATGCAAAATAATTATACTTCAATCGAAATTATTCACACATATATTGTCTAGGATTTAGTATGGTATTCGAGTATCCTTACAGTTATTACCATTAGCCATAAGCATTTTCTGTAAATGTACAAGCCTATACTAAACACTTGCTAACTGCATGGGAAAGTTACTTATATCTATTTATAAAAAAAATCCAGTATATTCACAAGAAATGGTGGCTATAATTAACTGTTTACAACAAAAAAATTACATTTCTGTATATATTTGATCACAAAGTATAGTCACTAGTATAAAAGGGAACAGTGAATATGTTTGCAGTCAGTGTAGCTCATAATTCTTATAAGAGAAGCCTACTATGCTATATTAACCAATCAGAGTCTTGACATTCACAATTAGGCTTGCATGTCCAACTTGACTTCAATAACTCAGGCTTGCATATGCACATTAGTTGTAATGTAATCTTATCTGCATGCAGATACTGCTTGATGTCTCGAGCTAAGAAAGAAAGCTTCACTTCTTAAATTTCAAACTAACATTTTCCTGCCCAGCATGCTACACAGAACAGTTTCCTGACCTCACTTTAACTGTATCACAAAGTCTGCTTATTTACAGTAAAAAATGTAAAGTTTAACTGTCAGATACTTCCAATCAGTAAATTAACATTCAACATACAAGAAATCACCTCCAGACATCACAAACCATACAACTACAACCTTTCCCATAACTAAATTCTATATAACTGGCAAATTCAAAACATCCAAAGACAGTCTTTTTAGAAGCACTCTAAAAGAAAAAAACACACCTCTCATTACATAGAAACTTTCACATCCCAGCTAAAGCATCTAATATATTAGGCAGAACAGACCATAAATTCATGTCATCATTCTTTATTTTAAATACAAAGTTATTTTCTAAAGCAAGCACTTACCAGGTACACCAAGCACGAATGATCTGCATCTCAGAGACACTCAGACAGCTACGAAAAAATCTAGCAATAAAACCACCACTGCCAAGTAGATATACAAGATATGCATACTGATAAAAATACAAGAAACAGTGTCTCTGCCAAATTCAAGTTAAATATAGCAAGTCCGTTGCCACTAAGAGACAAAACAGTACTTTAACATTAAACACTGCAGGAAACATAACTTGTAACCATTTAAAAACCTTGTGCCATAAAACATACAAGCATATAACTGCCAGAGACCCCCAATTTATGTCAAAAGCCGGCAAACAGCTTTTTGTTCACACACGCACCAATATTTATTCTGAAACAATCAGAAGTTATAAATTAGTTAATATATACTAAATCATAGATATGCCCTGTTATCCCATGTATCCAAAACAGTTTTCATAAATTAATCTGATCAGTGACTATGCCTGTGTAATAACTCAGAAGAGAATTTAGCAGAGCAAAGGGCTATATATTACTTGATATAAAGCATGTCATCTTAAGGTCATAAAAGCAAAGATAGTTTAATGTTCAATTATATCACTCAAACCAGTAATATTGTACTAATATACTAAAAAGCATAAACAGTTATTTAATTTGTATATGAACAAAAAAAGGTATAGAAATGAAAAGAGTCCTTCTATGTGGCACACCTCATCATAAAAGGGTTCTCATCCAGGAAATAAGAGGTCATTGCTCTCATCTACTCGTCACTCATTAGACCCATTATAGAGTACAATGCCCCTTTTGGAATGTACCTCACAAGACATCTGCAGCACCTGGAAAGGCCACAGAAGTACTTCACAAAGAGGATTACTGGCCTCAAACAAATGCCCTACACTGACCGCCTCAAAAAACTCCAGCTTTACTCCGTAGTTTATCGCCTACTCAGAAGTGATCTCTGCCTAACATATAAAGCTATGTCAAACCCAGAGCTGTTGGACATGCTACACCTAAAGAAAACCCAATCCCTCCAAACTACACACTCTAGGGACCTAAACCTTGTCACCACAATAAACAGGACACACTGGAGGGATAGATTCCTGTCCCAGAGACTTCCTATACTCTGGAACAACCTACCCAACTATGTCAAGCAAAGTTCTTCATTAGCACTCTTCAAGAAAAATCTTGATGAATGGATGGGAAATAGGAAATACACCCCAGGGATCACTTCTATGTCTCTGCTGGACAGTGGCACAGGAAAATAACTTTCTTGGGTGGCGTAAGCTATGGTACCTTGCTGGCTAGGCTTACGTAGGCCCTTGGGCCAATAGCCTAATACCTACCTATGAACCTATAAGAGAAAAAGAAAGACAATAAGAAAAAATATCATGACATGGGTCTACCTGAGTTAGTCGAAACGCCAGAAGACCGACAAGCGAATCGCGAGGCCCAGAAGATCGACATTTCAGAAGACCGATGCGACGGATGAAAACACCGACGCTGAGGATGCCGACATGGGAAAAGGCTGTGTAAGTATGCGGTAGTGACGGACGTTTGGGTGCGAGTAAGTAAGTGTGGATATTGACGGTGTGTGGGGATAGGGGTGGGTTAAGTGAGTTAGGGTCAGTGCGCGGGTTAGGTAAGTGTGTGGTAGTGATTGTGTTTGGGTTAGGGGCGGGTTAAGTGAGTTAGGGTTAGGGAGCGGGTCAGGTAAGTGTGCGGTAGTGATTGTGTTTGGGTTAGGGGCGGGTTAAGTGAGATAGTGATGGACCTTAGGGTTAGGGTTAGGGTTGTAGATAGTTGTGTATGTGAGGTTTAGTGTGGGTTTGTAGGGATTTTGGTGTGCTTGTGTTGTGTGTGTGGTTTTTGGACAGGGAATGTGTTTTGTTTGTTGATTGTTGTGATTGTGGTGTGTGCAGTGTATGAGGTTTCGTGTTTGTGTGCCGTCGGTTATTTCGTTGTCGGGCATGTGGGGTTTTGTGTTTTCGCACTGTCGGTTATGTGGTTTCGGTGATTGCGTTGTCGGTCTTCTGGCATGTCGATTATGTCAGGTAGAACCCATGACATACCTTACTTGAAAATTTATTAAGTATAAAACAAATTAGAGTCCAGTTGCAGTAGATGCTTTGACAGATTTAGTGGGAACAGCAATCTTTGCCTTAGTTTTTTGTTTTTTCTTTTTAACATCAGTCCAAGATTTAACAGTAACTCTCTTCAGTGATGCAGATGTCCATTCCATATCTTCAGATAAGGAATTAATGTTATTGTTTTTAATAAAGGCAGTGGCTTCTTCTAAGGCATTAAATGATCTAATTTCATTCTGATATAGAATTTTTATTCTGGCAGGAAAGACAAGCTGAGTTTTGAGGTTATTCAGCTTTAACAGTTTTATTAATGGCCAAGCTATTTTCCTCTGTTCCAAAACCCTAGTAGAATAGTCACTGTCAAATTTAATTGAGTTTTGATTAAATTTTAATGGACATTCCCTCCAGACAGATTTTAGGATGAACTCATTGTCCTAATAAGATAGAAACTTTATGACTATTGATCTGGGAAAAGGATGTTGATACTGGCTTTCCTAAAGTTCTATCAGCCCTTTCAATACCAAAGGAAAGACCCTCCTTTAAGTCTAAAATCTCTGGAATTCAGGTGTTCAGAAAATAAATATCTTCTCATAGGTAGATATCAGGCTATCTGCCCTAGGGCATTTATAAGCCTAGCCAGAGTGTATTTTACTTCCGCCTCCCTATTAGATTAGCCTACTGTGCCTCTGTAAAGTAGGTCACAGAAGGTACCCTTTTAAGATTAGTTTACTGTGCCTCTGTCTAGCAGGGACACAGAAGAGATCCCAGGGGTGAATTTATGATTTCCCATCCACGCGTCCAAATTTTGCTTGAAGAGGGTCAGCGAGGGGCTATGTCTAACATGAATTGGGATTCTATTCCAGAGTGAGGGGAGCCTCTGGGAAATGAATCTGTCCCTCCAGCATGTCCTATTTATTTGTGTGCTGAGGTTTAGGTCCCTGGAGCGTGTAGCTCTAAGCGACTTGGATTTTTTGAGGTGGAGCATGTCCATTAATTCTAGGTTTGACATGGCTTTGTACATCAGGCATAGATCGCCTCTGAGTAGGCGGTAAGCAACTGAGTAGAGCTGGAGTTTCTTTAGTCGAGCTGCATAGGACATCTGTTTGTAGCCCATGATCTTCTTGGTGAGGTACTTTTGGGGTCTCTCCAGTTGCTGCAGGTGTCGGGTAAGGTACATCCCAAAAGGGGCATTGTATTCAATTATGGGCCTGATGAGTGACGAGTAGAGGGGCACAATGACCTCTCTTGATCTAGATGCTAACCCTTTTGTGATAAGGTGTGCTATATAGAAGGTGTTTCTAACCACTTTGGCAACGTGATTATCAAAGGAGAGATTACTATCTACGTTGGTCCCCAAATCTCTAATTACTTCTTCTGTACTTAATGGATTACCACCTATGTGGTAATTTGTGGGCACCTTGTTTTTCCCAAAGGGGATGACTACGCACTTTTTAGCATTTAGCTTGAGGCCGTGGCTCTGGCACCAAGCATCCGTCTCTGTGAGACCCTTTTGGAGGATGCTTGTGTCAGCTAGAGATTCGATTATGGCCCCCAGTTTGCAGTCATCTGCGAACTTTGTCAGCCATAATCCCCCCGTGTTAGCCTGAACCTCAGAGAAGTATATACCGAACAAGAGAGATCCCAGAACTGAGCCCTGTGGGATGCCACTTGCAACTGGTTTGGATTCGGACATGGCACCTGCGATTCTGACCATGTGGGTTCTATCTCTGAGCCAGTTTGCAACCCCATCTTGTGATATAGGGGTAGATATTTAAGCTGGTAAGCTTATTTATGATGCCCGAGTGGGGTATTGTGTCGAAGGCTTTTGCGAGGTCCAGGTAGGCTGTGTGGACTACCTTGCCCTCATCTATGGCTTTGGTAACTGTTTCAAAGAAATCAACTAGTTTTAAGAGGCAAGATCTGCCCTTAAAGCCGAATTGGGTAGGGTCCAGTGTCTGGAGGCTCCCAATGTCTTTGTTTAGGAGTTCCATGATAATACGCTTCGTAGCTTTACAGACCAGACTAGCCAGACTTATGGGGCGATGGTTTCTGGGGTCCGCTGTGGCACCACCTTTGTGGAGTGGGACCACTGTAGCTGTACGCCATTCTTTGGGTACATATCCTGTAGTAAGGCTAAGTTTGAACAGTGACAATGTGAGGGTTCAGTTCTTCTTGGAGCTCGTGTAAGACACAGCCTGGGAGACCGACCGGTCCCATAGATGCTGTGTTTTTTGCTTTGGAGAGGGCAGCTTTCACCTGTCCGTCTGTGATGTCAGGGAGGTTACATTCAGTTGAGATAGGCGTTTGCTCCTTTGGGTGGGGGGGGGGGAGTTTGCGCTGAATCTGTCTGCCAGGATGTTGGCTATGTCTGTAGGTTCGGTATATTTTGTACCATTATGCAACAATTCAGAGCATATCTGGGAGTTTCCGCCCATGTTCCCGACATAACGAAAGAAGGCCTTGTGATTGTCTTTAGTGTCTAGGGCAATTTTTCTTTTGAAACTGGCCTTTGATGATTTTATGAGGGATTGAAGTTTCTTGCTAATACTTGATCAGAGATGCCTTCCCTTTTTGGGATTTTGCTCTGTCATGTAGTAGCTTCCTCCTTCTGTTGTATAGCTTATTTATTGCCGGGGTCCACCAGACTGGTCTCCTGTTTTTGGAGGAGTGAGTCTTGGTTTTATTTGGGATAGCACGATCCATGCATTCCTGCAGGTGCTCATAGAATGCATTTGTAAAGGATTCTGCGGATTGGGCTGTATTATCCTCTGGCCCAGGGGCTTTAAAGGATTCCACCTCAGTCTTGCGAAGTGCAAAGTTGGCTTTTGAGAAATTCTTTACAGTGATTTCCTTGGCTGGGGGTGGGGACGGGATATGAATGTCCAGAGAAATTTGTTTATGGTCTGATCTTACCAATGAGGGTTTTACCTCTGGTGTGGAACAGAGTCCCCATGTTGGTGATGACCAGGTCCAATATACTGTTCCCTCTTGTGGGAGTGGTGACCAGTTGTTCAATTGCATTAGAGTTTATAAATTCAAGGAACCGTTGGGCGAGGGTGTTTGGGCTTGAGTAGTTTTCCCAGTCAATGTTTGGGTAATTGAAGTCACCCAATAACATAGTGTTTGGAGAGACCTTTATATTCTCCAGTGTTTTCAGGAATGCCAAGTGGGGTTCCTGTAATAGGGAGGGTGTTCTGTAGCAGGTTACAAACTGAAAGGCAGTTTTGCCCGCTGTTAGTTGCACATGGATGGTTTCCAATGCTTCGTGAAGTGCCACTAACCTGGAGGTGTAGGTGTCTTTGATGAATATAGATACTCCCCCTCCTTTTGTGCTTCGGTCCGAGTTTTGGGGCTGAAACGCATGGTATGAGTTATAAGCTGGTAGTGTTGGGGTGCTCTCAGGAGCCTTGAACCAGGTTTCTGTTACTGCACAGACATCGATTTTCTCCATACTGAGGAGAGTCTCGAGTGTGTGCATCTTGAGATTTAGACTTCTGGCATTGAGTAGCATTACCTTTAGTTTTTTTTTATCTTTGGGTTGTCTATGGAGGTGGGTTTGTCCTTTGAGTCTTGCCTAAAAAAGGCACTATGGGGTTGGCAAGAGCCTTGACCAGTATACGAAAGCCTAAGGGTGACAGGTGCAAGCCATCCCTAGCGAAGCAACGTGGCTTGTCGAGCATGTCATCCCAGGCTGACAGATACTGGATCCCCTTTGAATGACACCAATACTTTAGCCAATTGTTGAAACTGATCATTTTGTCTTTATACTTTGGCATCATTCTTGGTGAGGGCAAGATGCTACTCAAGGTCAGGGTCATACCAGCCTGGGCTACATGGTCAGAGAGCTCCTCTATGTCTCTTTTCATGTAGTCCAGGGAGGTATGTCTCAGGTCATTCACACCAGCATGGACAATGACGGAGTCAAACTTGTATTTGCTTTGGAGTGACCTGAGTGCTTGCATTATGTGGCAGATCCTGGCACCAGACAGGCAGCTTACAGTGACCTTCTCCTTGTTCAGTCTGGTGAGCAGGACGTCAGTGTGCCGGACAATAGAGTCCCCTATAACAAGTGGATTTGGTGTGTTTGGCCTCAAGGGCTGTGACTGAGGCACACTGACTTTGTGAGATATGTGAGTTGTGGGTATTGTTGAGGGGTGGCTGTTGCTTGGATATCTGCTTAGGAGGTCTTTGCTGTTTAGGCAGATTATTATTTAGAGCCTCAGAGTATGTTTTTGTGTGTTTATGTGTTGGGTATGCAGATGCAATAGGTCTGTGTGAGACTGGATTTGTGGTGTGGGTGGTTACCTTTTCCTCCTGACTGACTGTGCCAGTCTTGTTTTGAGAGAGCTCTGCCTCCAGTTTGGCTGTGTAACTGCATCTCTCACATGTATTAGAGTTTGTTGGAAGGAGGAGAGGGTTGTCTGTGTACATAAGGCAATTGTAACATTGCCTCAAAATTCCCAGATTCACCAGCTGGACTGCAGAGTAATCTTGAAACTGACCTTTGTTCATAGCAGATTACTATAGGGAACTGTTTTTTTACTGATCAGATTAGGGAAGGGAACTGATTTTTCACTTGATCAGGAAGGTCCAATCGGGAGTCTAATACTTATGAGAAGTCAAGGAGGGTGTAGTGCTTTAGTTAGTGTTTCCTTATAAGAGCTGAGCAAGTGCAGGGCTTTAGAAAGAGAATAGAGTGATTACTTTGAGAGTTTGAACAATTCTAAGGGAAAAAGTGAAGAGCACACTTTGTGGAGCCTGGAATAGTTTATACCTGTTTAGGCGGCGCTGCCCGATGCTGCTCTGTGCGCAAAATCACGCAAAAAGAGAGTTGTAGGGTTTTAAGAGAGAGATCAAGGAGTTTAGAAATGACCCAAAATGGCCAATAAAACTACAGCTTCTAGATAGTAACCACTCCTCCAGGGACAGGCAGGCTGTTCAGTGTTAACCACTCCCACTGGTGAACACAGAGACTTCCCTTTAGCCCAAGCAAGCACTGGCCTTCTAGAAACTTCCAAATAGTTCAGAACAGCAAATCTGTAACGGAACTTTCTTAACTTTCAGAAAGTGGGAAAAAACAAGATTTTTTCTTTTTTTTTTCTTTTTGTTGTAGTTTAAAGGTAGCAGAGATACACAAGCAGCAAAATAATCACAACAGTGCAATAAATGACCCCACACTTGAGTGCTAGGCCAAAATCAGGTAAAATGCAGTTTTTAGAGAAAAAAACGATTTTAAATTAAGTGCAACACAGGAAATGCAGTAATATGCTCTAGATGTGTTCCAAGTACTGTTACTGTTACAGATATAAACTTTAGCAAGCTAAAAAGTAGGCAGCAAAGCAGTAAAACCTAACAAAAAATCAGAAGAAAATACTTAAAATCACAAAAGTGGCTCCTTTTCTTCTCTCAGCATTTTCTCCCCTTGGTAAGTGTTTCAGCAACAACTAGCACGCCTGAAAAGACGCCAAAACCACGAGGCAGCCTGGTTTTAAGAGAGACAGATCAAGGAGTTTAGAATTGACCCAAAATGGCCAATAAAACTACGGCTTCTAGGTAATAACCACTCCTCCAGGGACAGGCAGGCTGTTCAGTGTTAACCACTCCCACTGGTGAACACAGAGACTTCCCTTTAGCCCAAGCAAGCACTGGCCTTCTAGAAACTTCCAAACAGTTCAGAACAGCAAATCTGTAACTGAACTTTCTTAACTTTAAGAAAGTAGGGAAAAAAAGCAAGATTTGTTTGTTTTTTTCTTTTTGTTGTAGTTTAAAGGTAGCAGAGATACACAAGCAGCAAAATAATCACAACAGTGCAATAAATGCCCCACACTTGAGTGCTAGGCCAAAACCAGGTAAACTGCAGTTTTTAGAGAAAAAAAACAATTTTAAATTAAGTGCAACACAGGAAATGCAGTAAACAGGCTCTACATGTGTTCCACGTACTGTTACAGATATAAACTTTAGCAAGCCAGAAAATGCTAAAATGTAGGCAGATGGTTTTAGATGAGCTCAAACATCCAGTCTGTGGCAGGATACATATCATATTTGTAAGCATTCTGCAACAGTGATTGATCCAAACATCTATGTATATACTGCAATTTTTATTAAACAAATGTATTTTTCCTGTCCATAAAGAAGAGTTGTGTAAAATCTCACCATAACGAAAGATGCCCTTCTCTTCTCTGATGCAGTATTTTTAACATGAAGGAGTTCTCCACTGCAGGCAACCAGACATCTGCCAGTATACAAAAGTATTTCCCTTCTGTAGGGTACGTGGTATGTTGCATGGAGGCTGCTCTCGTATGTCAGCCGTAAAAGTGACATATGCATGCACCTACCTCAGAACTGAATGCCACAGAAGGAAAGCCAGCCGAAGGAAAGTAGTGTATGACCATCCAAGGTAAAGAACAAAACAACCAGGGGGAAGGAGGGAGGGGCTGGTATACTGCAACAGGGAAGAGAAGGACATCTATCATTATGGTAAGATTTTTCACAACTATTCCATGTCCTATTCCATGTTCTATTCAACTGTTGTAGTATTCTTAACATAAGGGAGAGCACAAATGCTTATGAGGAGAGGGTGGAGGAAGAAGCAGTTGAGCTCTCCAGAAAGCCATGAAGTAGGACTTTGGCAAAACCTGCCCTAGACTTAGAAATGACATCCAGTTTGCAATGTTTAGTGAAGGTATGCACATAAGTCCATCTAGACACTGAGAATACAACCAGTATCTAATCCATTGAACTCTATGCACCTGATGAAGCTACAGCCTAGTGGAATGGAACTTTACAGAAGTAGCAAAGGTCTTACCATGCTTCACACAACAGAAAGAAATAGCCTTAGAAATCCAAGTAGAAATAGTCGGTTTGGAAATGGGCAATCCCAGAGCCCTGAGATGACAGGAGACAAAAAGCTGGTCTGATTTCCTGACAGATTTTACTTAGACAAGACCAAATCTAAGAAGTCTATGCACATCCAGAGTGTGCAACACCCTCTCACTAGAATTTTGTGGAGAAAGAAAAAATATACCTAAATGAATGAACTGGTTGAGTGATAACTCACTGACAACCTTGGGCATAAAGGAAGGGTTGGTATGCAAGGACACACACACTGTCTTTATGAAAAAACAAAAAGGGAGGAAAAACCATTAGGGCCTGCAGCTCAGACACATCTGGCTGAGGTTATAGCTAGAAGTACAGTTTTCCAGCAGCAGTGTTGCAGGGATTCTGATGAATCTGGCTCGAAGGAGGGCAACTCAGTTTTTCAAGTACAAAAGTAAAATCCCAGAGCAGAGGGATAGGTTTCCTGGGGGGGTCTAATGTGAAGAACACCTTTAAGAAATTGTTTAGCTTCAAATCTGTTAGCTGGGAGGGACAGACAGAGGAACAGACCAAGCCAGCATTGAGAAATTCACACAAGACAGAACCAAGGGGCCTTCCACAGACAGTGGATCCTAGTTTCGTGAGAAACACCAAAATGAAAATCTCTTCCACTTGGGTAGGTAAGCTTTTCTAGTATCAGGTTTCCAGGCCTCCTGAAGGACCCTTAGCACATCCTCAGAGAACAGATGTCTGAATGGAATTAAAACCCATCACCCACACAGTCAAGCAGAGGGTAGAAAAGTAGGGATGGATGAGAGTTCCTTTGTCTTGTATGAGAAAGTCTACCCTGTGATGTAGCCTGAGTACTGCCCTTGGCCAAATGCATAAGAGGGAACCAATGCTGGCTTGGCCAAAAGGGAGTCACAGTCAAGATTTTTGGGTTGTCCTTCTGAATTCTGAACAGGACTTTCTGTATGATCATAAGGGGGAGGACACCAGAAGCGGGGGAAATGTATACAGAAACATCTCCTTCCAAGGGATACGAGAGGGCATCAAGCTATGTCAAGAATCTCAATGGCAACACTGATATCTGCTCTGAGTTACAGCACAATGGCACGAAATATACAAAACCAACTGATATTGCCAACATCCTGGCAGATAGGTTCAGTGCTAACTTTACCCCCCCCCCCCCACCCCTTAAAGGGCCCATCTCTATACCGGAAGAATGCAAAGTTCCTGTAATCACAGCTGCCCAGGTAAAAACCTCAAATCTCCAAAGTCAAGAACACAGCATCCATGGGACCTGACAACATCCCAGGCTGCATTCTACATGAGCTACAAAATTAACTTGCACCCCACCAAAGTACCATGTTCAATCATAGCCTCACCTCAGGCTTTGTGCCCACTGAATGGCACACTGCGACGGTTATCCCACTCCACAAAGGGGAGCCATGACAGACCCCGGGAACTACCACCCCCATTAGCCTGACAAGCCTGGACTGCAAGGCCATCATGTATCATCATGGAACTCAAACAAAGACATTGGTAATCTCCAAACTCTGGACCCCACACAGTTCAGGTTTGTAAAATGCAGATCAGGTCTCCTAAAACCTGATGGACTTAATTGAAGCAGTCACCAAAGTCACAGATGAGGGTAAGGTGGTTCACACAGCCTATCTAGATCTCGCCAAGGCTTTCAACACCATCCCCCACTGGAATTATAGATAAACTCACTAAACTAGATATAAATCCCTATGTCACAAGAAGGGTTGCCAACTGGCTTACTGACAGAACCCACACTGTAAAAGTAGCAGACTCCAAATACAACTTCAAACCAGTGACAAGTGGGGTAACACAAGGTTCATTCCTGGGTCCTCTCCTGTTTGGTATCTACTTCTCTGAAGTACAGGCTAACACAGAAGGTCTTTGGCAAACTAAGTTCGCAGATGGCTGCAAACTAGAAGCCATAATCGAAACTCCTAATGATGTGGACATCCTACAAAAGGGCCTCACTGAGACAGATGCCTGGTGTCAAAGCCATGGCCTCAAGCTCAATGCCAAAAAGTGCATTGTCATCCACTTTGGTAAACACTCTGTACACATGAACTACCACATAGGCAGTAGTCTACTTAACACTGAAAGTGTTATAACAGACCTAGGGACACAGGTTGACAGTAGTCTCTCCTTTGACAATCACATCGCCAAAGTGGTCAGGAAATCCCTCTACATGGCACACCTCCTCACAAATGGTTTCTCATCCAGAAAATAAAAGAGGTCATTGTTCCCCGCTACTCATCACTCAGACCCATTATAGAGTACAATACCCCTTTTGGTATGTACCCTCAAGACATCTACAACTGGAAAGGCCACAGAAATACCTCACAAAGAGGATTACTGGCCTCAAACAGATGCCCTACACAGACGGTCTCAAACTCCAGCTTTGCTCCATCGCATATCACCTACTCAGTGGCGATCTCTGTCTAACATACAAAGCTATGTCAAATGCAGAGCTGTTGGACATGCTCCACTTAAAGAATTCCCAATCCCTCAGAGCTACACACTCTAGGGACCTAAACCTTGTCACCACAATAAACAGAACATACTGGAGGGATAGATTCCTGTCCCAGAGATTTCCCGTGCTCTGGAACAGACTACCTATGTCAAACAGAGCTCCTCATTAGCACTCTTCAAGAAAAATTTTGATGATTAGATGGGAAACAGGAAATTCACACCAGGGATCACTTCTGTGGCTTTGCTTGACAGGGGCACAGGAAAATAATTTTCTTGGGTGGCAAAAGCCAAGGTACCTTTTTGGCTAGGCTGATATAGGCCCTAGGGCCAACAGCCTAGTACCTACCTATGAAGGCCAGATTCTAAGAATACATCATCTATAATCTCCAGAACAGGAGGGATAGCTACAGGCCTGTGCTGAGGCAGGTTTAAGAATTCCTTAAGTCTCTTTTTGGATTGAGAATAGTCCTGACTTTCCCAGGGGAAATGTTCCTTAAGGGTATGCATGGTTTCACCAAAAGAAAAATCTTCTGGAGGGGAAGCAGAGGGAATGGAATCCTCATAAGTAGATAAGGGTAAATCCTGGTAGTCAGAAGGAATAGAGATATCGGATTCCTGATCAGAAGAATCAGAAGGAAAATCCGTTCTTGGTCTTTTAGAGGGGGAAGGCTGGCTTCCCCTAATTAAAGGTAATAAGGTCTTCAGCCATTCTAGTCACTTGTTTTTGAGGCATGTGAGCCTGAGAATGCACTTTGGTCGGTTTTCTAGGCATAGTGCGAGCTTTAGGCCTGAGGAATTTGGTATTTTTAGCTTGAAATAAAGTTGTCTGTTTGATATGAAAATCCATAGGCCTGAATACACCCTCAGAAGCCAGTGCGTGCACAGTGGCTCCGGACCCATCCAAGGTAGAGACATCCACAGGTTCCACTGTTGAAGAAGCCTCTCACGGCATACCGGATGCCGAATGGGTCTCAGCAGAGGCCTGCTAATCCGTAGAAGTAGGTATCAGGGGCTGTGAAAGCGCCCCAGTACCAGCGGACTGGTGACTAGTTTAACGGAAGCATTGTCGGCAGTTTTGGACCTATGCAGTCTGTCTGTCTTTATCCTTGTGTTTTTTGGAAGATCGGTAGTCAGATGGCTTAAAGCCATTTTGGGGTACGGAGATCAAGAAAGAAAGTATTTAGCTACAAAAATAGCCAGATGATGAATAGTTTGTGCGTTGAACAAGGCACAAAACCGACAGCGAGGGACATCGTGGTCTGGGCTTAAACAGGTGACTGTGAAAACCAAACAAGTCCAGAAGCCCAAAACTACAGAATGCAATATGAAGTGCTTTTCATCGCTGCCAATACAGCAACTTCTTCAGATAAAAAAATATAAAAACTTACAAGTCGTACTTAAATACTAAAAGCATCGCATGCTAAAATGTATCACGTTAAAACAAAATGTATCAAACCAGAGCAGTGTGCACACACACAAATCAATTACAAACTAAATATATTTACAAAAGATACAAAACAAACTCGTACCACATCACCTTTTTAAACTTTTTAACTTCAATAAGCAGGTGATGTTACAAGCTTAAGACCTGGGCTGGAAAATGCATTAAGTCATAGTTGCCAAGCTAATTCGCATTCCTCTAACAATAAATTGACAGGACCCCCCCCCCCCGTCAGGATGTCTATTGCATTAAACAAAAACTTGTGCCCCCCATTCAAACATGAGTGTTTGGCCAAGGAATTATCACATTTGTTTTTGTCTGTCGCATGAGTGTGTTCGTAAACTCTATCATGGAGTCTATGTTCCGTTTTCCCAATATAATAGGCAGTGCAAGACGTGCACAAAACAACATATACCACTAGTTTTGAATTACAGTTAAACTTGTACTTCAATTCATACTTCCACTAATGGCAAAAGACTAAATAAAATCCATAAATTTACACATCCTACATGCACCACAAATGGACATCCCTGCATATCTATTTGGACACTTAAATTTGTTTCTTTCAAGTTTTTAATGTTAGAACCCCTTCTAAATACCAAGTCTAGGAAAACTGCCTAAGAGTTTATCATTGTTGATGAACTCCCAATTTTTATATAATATCAGGCATACCAACTCACTGTCCCTGCTAAATCTAGTTATAAAACTAGCTCTATAATTAACCATCAAATTACAAGTAGACGTAAGTGGACTCATAACCTGAGGGTCAAAGCTAATAAAGTCTGGATCAATAACACTCAAAAATAGGGGGTCACTCAAGATAGGTTTGATTATCCCACTGTCTTGTACCTCATTGACTAATGAATCAATGAGGCTTATGGGGTAACCACGCTGCTGAAACATACTACTCAAGAGTCTACATTCATCAATGAAGTCATCGTCTAAAGTGACCATCTTTGCTGCTCTAATTAATTGACCTTTAACAGAATGTTTTTGTGAAAAAGGGTGGCAACTTGAAAAATGAAGAAATATATTACAGTGTGTCTTTTCTAAAGATTTTAGACATGTATCTATTGTTCAATGCATCTTTAGTTAACCTAATATTAAGGTTAATCAATAATATTAGTCAAAATTTGAACGTAAATTCAAAAAAACTGTGTTGTTCAAGTAGTTGACAAATGTTTCAGCCTGTATCTTATCCCCTCTGAAAACAATAAATATATCATCCAAGAAACGTGTGTAGTAGAGGAGGTTCATCATGTGGTCGGAGTTGTTGAAAATAAATTCTTTATCCCAATAAACCATTACTAAATTGGCTAGGCTAGTTCCACATGGCAAACCCATCACACACCTCTCTTCTGGAGATAATGTGATAAATAGTAAAAGCATCACATGCTAAAATGTAAGTACGACTTGTAAGTTTTTATATTTTTCTATCTGAAGAAGTTGCTGTATGGGCAGCAACGAAAAGTGCTTCATATTAAATTGCATTATGTAGTTTTGGGATTCTGGACTTGTTTTGGTTTTCACAGTTTCGTGTTACTGCCAGTAAATTTTGAGTGTTTGTCCATGGCTTAAACAGGTGATGCATTAAGAATGAAAATCTCTATGAGGTATTTGCTTTCCACAGGCAAGAATATTATTTTTTTTTCTGACAATGTTAGAGCAAGAAAAAAGGATCCCCAATGGGGTACTTATCTGTTTGACGACTTCAGGTCTGAAACTCGAAAATGAAAATTTGAGGAGTCGGCCAACCGGCACTTGCGAACTGCTTCTGCTTCGGGCACCACACGACAAGAAAGACTGACATAATGGTGTCGGCTGTATGTTTTATACCCCTGATGACCTGACGTCACGGAAGAAGCCACAGCATCTGACACAGCAATCCCAAGACTGTGGTATTCAGGCCGGCTGAGGGCTAGCTGCAGGCAGACAACCCAAATGTGATGACTGCAACAGTGAAAAACGAAGAACATCACATGGAAAGGGTGATGAAAGCATTTTTAGGCATTTTGGCTATACAACAAAGAGCTAACAAGTGACAAAATAAATCAGACACTCCAGGGTTTTACAGCTCTACAATGAAAAAGTCAGAGCTGTGACTATGAGTGTAGAACTGCAAAGGCTGCCAGGATGCACTGCAACTAAGCAAAAAAAAAAACAGTAGTAAAGTTGGAACATGCAATTTCTGAAAAAGAAATAAAAATGTCAACTGTGGCTTAAAACATTACTGGCTGACTTTTACTAACAAAGCAGTTGATAAAATAAAACAAAACTATTTCTTTGTATAGAAAAGTATGGATTCTCTAAGGAAAAAAAAAATAATAAGCAAGGATGTGTAAAGTATGAAAGAGGTGCAGAAACAGCCTGTCTGAGCAACTTCAGAAAAATTAAACTAAAACAAACCAAACAAGCCAAAATGAACAAGACTATTTTGATAGAACTGAAAAAGATGGTGTGTAAATTGGAAAAAGAGAAAGTGAACTGGGGCTTGATTCTGATTAACAAGAGAGAAGCCAGATTCAAATGCAGTCTGGACATGGCACTGAGTGGGAAGGAAGAACATGTGGCTAGAGTTACAGACTATGGTTAATGCCCTTCTTGATCTAAAAGTCAAATGCTAACATGTCCAAACTAAAAGTAGATTACTACAGCCACAACTTCAAAACGTGCAAATAAAAGTCAACAGTGAAGCAGTTAAGGAAATCACTTCCTTAAACCTCACTCTTTAGTACAGCTTATACAACAGACAATCTCTGATATTTAAAGGAAAGTTATCAGTTGACACCAGCAAGGAATTTAAGAATGCATGAACAGGAATACGGAAATATAATAAAAGTGAATTAAATGCCTTTGATCAGCATATGCAGGAGCAGGAAGGAAAATGCAAAAAATAATGAAAAGCTTAATGTGTTGCAGGAAAAATAGCTCTAGGATGCTGTACTTGTTCTAACTACCAAATGCAAAATATTGGAAGCTGAAAGTAAAACTCAAAGAAACTCTTTGAAATTGGCAAAAATCAATATGAAAGAAGCAAATCATAAACTACATACGAGAAGAATGTTGCTTCTGATACTGGCCAATACAAGACAGATACAAACAAACACTAACACACAAACTTCCAGCTCTACCAAAAACACACAACCTCAGAATTAAACTTAAGGCTCAGAGTAAGGGGCAAGGAGATGGTTAGAGTTAATACCAAGGGAGGGCAAAATCCCCAACCCCAGCTGTGCACCATATTTTATTAAGACCTTTCTGTAACACAAACACCAACTATACATGGTTTCAGTTCATCTGGTCAATCACTTACTTGGTCGACAAAGTTAACTGTAGTAACATTTGTGCAAATGTCTGACACACTACCAGTTTGATCGACAGTGGAGTTTTGGTAAAGCTGGAAGTTTGTATGTTGGTGTGTGTTTGACTGCATTAGAGGTTAGGAAGGGGCAAAGACTTAGTGTATGGGTGACAGCATTTGTGTTATGGTTAGACAAAGGACTGGTAAGGGAACAGATTAAGAGCATGTACAAATGTGTGTTAGGGTTAGGCAGTGTCAGAAAAGGAGACAGATTTAATTGTGTGTGTGTGTGTGTGTGTGTGTGTGTGTGTGGCGAGAGGCAGAGGTGTGTGGCGAGAGGCAGAGCTGCCTTGGTCATGGTAATCATGGTAATGTTACAGATTTTTTTAAGGTAAGGCTCGGAGTGAGGGTCAAGAGGCAAGGAGATGGTTAGAGTTAAATAATACCAAGGAAGGGCAAAATCCCCTGCCCAAGCTGTACACCTTATTTTATTAAGACCTTTCTTTAACACTACCACTATTCAGACACACTAGGGTTGAATTTTATTAGGGTTATGGTTAGTACCTCAGAGTAAGAAACTGGTTTCCTTTTTCAATGGACTGGATTTCAGTTATCTGTATCATCTGTACTGTGCATAGTCGACATGTTCTGTTCAATGTTTTGTTTCGAACATTAACATTTTAATTATTTATAATACAATCTATATATCCATACACACACGCATATATATATATATATATATATATATATATATATATATATATATATATAGTGTACCAAGTCTATGTATGCACTTATATATTTAAGTATATATGTATGTATGCAAACATGATGGTGGTATACAAGGATGAAAGCCATTTGCCCTTACACTGTGGTCTGCAAAAACACAATCATCCTGACCACCCTCACCCATTTCCTAACTGTGACAACATATGACAGTTTTGTGAGTGCGAACATGCTTGTGTTGTAAAGGGTGAGGTCATACTATTCAGCATGATGGTAAGCATACTAATAGAGTGCCAGCACCATGGTGTACATGGATAAAGCCCTAATTATGACCCAAGCAACTTAAGTTAGATTACCAGCTTTGGTGACAGAGGGACTGATGGGAAGGGATGGGCATTTGCCTAGGTGCTCTTGCGAGGAGGCAAGGACCATAGAAGGGAAAAGCCCTTAGATGTAATGGGCAAGCACATGGGAGGAGGTAACTTAATAGAATAAGGTCATAAATGAAAATAGTCACCATTGAAAGCAAGTAAACAGTATGAACCCCCCCCCCCCAACCACAGGACTCTCATAGGTTCAGCCCTGGCACCAAACTTAGAAATGTAATAGCTCAGGGGCAGTATGAGAGGATGGTAGACCTGGTGATGGATGAGGGAACTGAAGTTGCCAGAAAGAATGAAGCAGAAGGAGAAAAAAAAAGTGAAATAATAGCACGATAATGAACAATGTAGTGGTTACTTGGAACAACTAGTCCATTTTATTTGCTGGTTCATTTGTTCATTTATGTATTTATTCACCAGGGTGGAACAGTAACCCAAATGAATTACTTTATGGCTCAGACTGGGATTACACTTTATCACACTGATTTTACACAGTCTTAAAGATGATAGCACAAAAACATACAATAATATACAGTGAATGCTAAGCAATCACAAAAATATAGTTACATATATTACACAATCCAAACATTTTGGCTATTTACAGTACTGACAACAGTTATTTGACAACACTGGACAAGAGGAGCGAGTTATGTAACCATGGAGTATAGGTCCATAGGTAAGTACTTGGCTAGCTGCCCTTGCAGACCATTTTAAACTTAGCCAATTTCTCTTTTTGTGCTCAAATTAGCCTATCCCATTTGGTTGGAGACTGGCCTTATCCATCCCATAGTCGATAAAAAGTTATGTACTTACCATAATGTTCCATCTGTGTTGTCCTTTTTATTGCTCCTCGACCTGTGGTTTCTGGATTTGTCCTTTGATCCAACTCTGACCCTTTCAAAATCTTAGGCTCCGAAGCTCGAGCTCCTCCCCTACCCATAATGCCCCACTCCCCTCTGTTTACCTCAGACAGAGTTTACTGCTACCATGTTTACCAATATCATAAATACAATGTAAATCAATATGGACAGTTACCAACAAAAAAAAAAGAGAAAGAACAGGAGCTCAACAAGGAGCAGAGTTTCCTATAAACATCCATCAGGTTATTCACAAAAAGATGGGGGAAGGAGGGAGGGAAGGTCGAGGAAGAATGAAAAAGACAACACAGATGGAACATTATGGTCAAGTACATGACTTCTTTACTGGATGTTGCCATTTTTATTCTTACTCTACCTGTGGGACAGAGTCCCCAGCTACAACAACCTTGGGTGACCTTCATGGAAGGATATTCCAGAACACTGTAGAACCAAAAACAACTATTTCTGGTAACAATGCTCAGTTTGTAGTGAGAAATGAAGGTATGAGAATTAAACCACAAGGCAGCTGAACAAATATCACCAACTGAAACTTTACCCAAAAGGCCTGGGAAGTTGCCACAGATCTAGCAGTGTGAATTTTGACTCTGAGGTAAAGGAACACCTTTATATTCATAAACAAACGAAATGCAGTCCATTACCCATTTCGTGACGGTGGGTCTTGTCAAATGGTTTACCCTTTTTTGCATCCAAGAAAGATCTGAAAAGCTGGTCATATTTCTTGAAAGATTCAGTTTGATCTAGCTAAAACCGCAACTGTCTGAACATCCAGCAGATGGAGTGTGCATTCTTCCTTGTTTTGAAAATGAAAGTAAAAAGTATAACTGTGGTCACCAAAGTTCTCAGTTGTCTCTGTAAAGTATTGTGCTTCCTCCTCTTTCACAGTGAAATAACAAACCAAAATACTGAGAACAAAGCAAGACTGTAACGTAAATCCAATTAAAAAATAAGACGTTAAGGCCATAAATCAAATGATTAACAGTCTCCTTTAATTTAGCAATCCAGACAAGCGATCAGTATTGAAGCATTTAAATAACTGCAAGACCAGAATATTTTGTTTTTAAAAAGCCAAAGTTGCATAAATTGCCAAAGTGCCATAATCATAAACATACAGATTCATGTCACTGAAGTTCATTAAAGAAGACAAAGTTAATCATTTGATGTATAACTTTGAGAAGAAAAGATGGATTAGTATGTAATGTCACTATGTCCTTGTGAGAAATTAAGTAAGGGTATTTTAGAGGACAGAGCCTACAACTCAGGACACACTTTTTGCAGAAGTAATAGCCACCAGAAAAACAGTCTTCCACGATACGAATTTCAAATCAATTTGGTGGAGTGTTCAAAGAGAGGAAGAACCAGAGCCTGTAAAATCACAGTTAGATCCCAAGGAGGTGTTGGATCTTTGACAGGAGAGAAAACCAGGAAAGCCTCTCAGCGTCTCACAGCAAGAAATCTAGAAAAAGCCATAAATAACAGGGGGAGGTCAACTGCTCAAAAATAGGGACAATTTTCAAAATATTGCTCTTAAAAACTTAAAAAAATGATAGAACAGGTTTTGCATTAGCATGAATTTTCTGAAGGACACGAAGTCTGAAACTCAAATGTCTCATTTTCTGACTTCAATCTTCAATGACTTGCCAACAATTTGCCACAAAACACAATTTTATGAGAAACAAAAAATATGAGGTAAAAATCTGAACATTCTACAAAAATCTGGACAGTTGAGAGGTATGCCCCTCTAAGAAATGCCTTGCACAACTTTGATGAGCAAAGATGATGCATTTTCTCCAATATGAAAATTTGAAAAGGCTGTCAATTGTACTTTTACAGTGGAATGACTGGCACCCTCATAGAAAATATGAGCAAGAAAATATAAAACTGCTGGGAGAGGAGCAGTAAAAGGATTTAATTTCTGCTGTTTAGCCCAAACAGAAGATCTTTTCCATTTACTCTTGTAAATTATTCTATTCAAAAATTTGTGGGAGGAGATCAGAATGTTTCAGACTTGGAATGAAAGCCTGACAGACATAGCCATCACTGGAACTTGAGAAACCATGCTGGTTAGTCTCAGACTTGGGAAACAAGGATAAATATGTCCTGATGGATGGGAAAGTAGATCTGGATGAGGTTTGAGTGTCCCTGGAGGACAAATCAGATGAGACCAAAGAAAGGTGAACCAGATTTGCTAAGGCCAAAAGGGAGCAATAAGGATAGCTTTGCTCTTCAATCTGAATGCATGCTGAAGAAACTTGAGGATCAACAGCAGAGAAGGAAAGGCATAAAGTAATCCTGGAGCCCAAGCATGGACCAGAGCATCCCTGGGTGACTGTCCCAGAGGGTAGATCAAGGTGAGGAATCTGCTGTACTTGTTGTAGGAGGATGCAAAGAGATGGCAGCAAAGCTGACACCATTTGTCAAAGATAAAGTTCGCCAGTGACTGATTCAGGAACCACTCATAAGGTATCAGTAAGACTGCCAAGCCTGTAGACTAGAATGTTGCAATGTCCTGGAATATATGTGTTGCAATCAGAAAGCGGTTGGTAGAGATAGCCCACTGCCACACTCTTACTGCTTCTCTGCACAGGACGTTGGATCTGGTTCCCCCTTGTTTGTTGATATACAAAACCACCGACATTATCTGCATGTATCACAATATTCCCAGGAGAAAGAACACTAATGCCTGAAACGCTAAAAGAACCATTCATCCCCAACACATTGATATGCAGTTTGGTCTCCTGTGACATCCATGTGCCTTGGTTGGTCCAACCCAGGAAATGCACACTAGACCCACCGGGAAGGCATCTGTGGTCAGCATAGCACTTGGGGGGAACAACAAATCAGAGTCCTTCAAAAACCTCCAGAGAATGAAGCCACCAGAGTAGAGAATCCCTGCATGCTCGTGACAGTCTGACTGGATAGTTGACGGGGTGCTGAAGTAGTGACCACTGAACTGCTAAGATCCATTGCAGAATTCTCTTTTTTTAATTTCTCCACATCTTTTGGGTTTCTAATACCATAATGGGAATGGACCGCGTTCTTAAGTCAAAGTATGATTAAAACTTCACGGAACTGGGATTATTTCAATCTTTGATGTCAGCCAGAAGTGGTCTTCGCAGCATCAGCAATGTGCCCAGTAATGACTTCTCCTGCAAGTCTTACGAATTACATGCATCGGAAACATATCTAAATAGATTGTAGATTCTTTTTTATAAGACCTGTTGCTCCTACCACTATTGGAACTGTCTGGGTATCTTTCTTCCACATCTCTGTTTCTGCCTGCAGATCCTGGTTATTTTAGGACTCTCTCTGTATGCGAGACACTGTAGTCACTGGGTGTAGTGACTTTAATGATCACTGCTACTTCAGTCTTCTTTTCATGGACCACAATATCTGGTTTTGTCGCATCTGTCTTTTGAACTGTTGGTAATGGCTGATCCCAAGTGATGTAGAATAACATTTTTTGATGCTTTGTGGCTCACATTTCCAGTGTTTTTCAGCTACTTCTATATAATGGTTACACAATCTGCAGTGCAGTCTTGCCACATTATGCCTTTCAGTATACAGTCCTTCTGCCATTAGTATGTCACAACCAGCACTCAGGTGTGCAACTATTTCCAAATCTGTTTTAAAAAACCTAGATTTGTCCGTTTCTCCCACACGTTCAATGGACTTTGTAAACCAATGTGTACATAATGCACTATCTTGGGCCACCAATATTAACCTTTCATCTTTTGGTTTGAATTCGCCTCTCTAACCATTCCTGCATTCAATCCTGATCAAAATAAGGTTCTTCCAGGAGTTTTTTTTATACTTGCAACTATATTTATGGATTTTCCACACTTCTTGCCTTTTCTTCTGATGCTTCACTTTATATTCTTTTGTTTTTGGCACATTCAGTTTGTGCCCGATTTTTATCTACTGGTTTGATTTCCTTTCTCACATAATGCCAATATGCATCTGCTAGACTAAGAAGGGAAATAATCTTAGATTTATTCTCCTCATGTTTCTAAACTTTCACTATGTTTGAGACTTGTGAGGTCAGCAAATATCTATGTGGTTCCACAATTGCAGATAAATACATGTAATCAATTTCAAGGAGGCCCATACCTCCTTCAGAACTGGAAATATATAATCTTAGTATGCACTGATTTTTATAAATTATTTGATGAGCATGCAGCATCCTTGTTTTCCTGTCTAATCTATCCAACACATTCTGGGGCCAGTCATTCATGCCAAAACTAAGTCAGGACAGGAAGAGCAACTTGGATTTTGTTCCTAAATGTCAACGCTATTTTCAGGATTAACAAGTCTTGTAAAATATTCTTTAGTTTTATTTGCATTTGTTCATGCCTTATTTTTGATCCTTCATCAATTCCAATATTTATACACCCCCTCTTCTCAAGTTTTTATAACACATTCTTGTCCCAGACTGATGTTTTCTTGGTGCTGCAGCAATCCTCCTTTAAAGGCTGCTTTTGCACATTCGTCAAGACCAAATGACATTCTTATATCATCTGAAAAAGTTTTGACAACTTGCAGTTGTGCTTTCAGTTCATTGGAAGAGCAATACAGTTTTAAATTGAAAAAAGAGAAGCTGAGAAGTCTTTTTACATACACTTTGTTGCTTTCTGGGAGCCAAATTATACCTATGACCTAATCTGTTAAGCAGACAGCTCAATGGGTAAATGGCAAGGCAAAAGAGCAGTGGTGATAGTCACCCTGGAATGATTGCAGATAAATACATGTAATTGATTTCAAAGAGGCCCATACCTCCTTTAGAACAGGGGATATATAATCTTGTTATGCACTGATTTTTATAAATCCATTTGATGAGCATGAGGTGCCCACCTTGTTTTCCTGTCTAATCTGTCCAACACATTTTGAGGCCAGTCAATCACTCCCAAAATTGCAAGCTAGGACAGGAAGAGCAAATTGGTTTATAGCTTGAACTTTGTTCTTAGTTGTCAATGCTGTTTTCAGGATTAATTTAAGTCTTCTAAAATATTCCTTATTGAGTTTATTTGCATCTGTTCATGTTTTATTGTTGATCCCTCATCAATTCCCAAACATTTATACACTGCCTCTTGTTCAAATTCTTTTGTATCACATTCTTGTCCCAAACTGATGCTTTATTGATGCTGCAGCTTTCCTGCTTTAAAGGTTGCTATTGCACATTTATCAAGACCCAATGACATTCTTATATTTGAAAAAGTTTTGACTACTTGCAGTTGTGCTTTGAGTTCCTCATCTGATGAGCTATGCAGTGTTACATCATTGACAAAGAGAAGATAAGTCTTAACACTTTGTTGCTTTCTGGGAGCCAAGTTATCACCATGGCCTAATCTGTTAAGCAGATGGCTTAATGGTTTAAGGGCAAGGCAAAAGAGCAGTGGTGGCAGAACGTCACCCTGGAATATCTCCCTTTGGATTTTTATCCCTGGAATAATAGTTTGTCCTTAATCATGGCTTAACTGCAAAGTGGTTTGCCACGGTTTCATGGTCACTGTGTTTTAGTCAGTGTAGGGTGTATCTTACACATTTTAAGCATTCTTTTATCCATGAATGTGGGATACTGTCAAATCCTTTTTTGCAGTCTAGCCATGACATACTTAGATTCTTCCCCTTTTTACAGTCCTCCATTACGACTAACAAATGATCCTTTGTTCCATAAGACTTCCTTTTATTACCCTTTTGTTCTATTGCCATAATTGAGTTTTCTTCTAAATGATTATAAACACTGTCGGCATCAATTCCAGTGTATAGTTTATACTTCATTGGAGGTAAATTACTAGAGTATAATTTTTAGGGTAGCTTGCAGGTTCACTCTTGAATAGGAGAAATGTTTTTCCTGTCATTAGCCAGGCTCGTGTTTGCTCAGGGTGTGCATATAAATAGTTCTTACTCTTGGGTAAATCTTCAAGCAAGAATGTTAATAGTTTTAGCCAGAAGTTAGGTAATGCATCTGGACCTGGGGATTCCAATTAGAGGATTTTCTTAACTATGTTTCAATCTGTCTGGCGGTTACTTCATGCCATTTCATATTCTGAACATTTGAACGTCTTATTCTTTTACATTTTCTATCCATTTAGCATCTTTGTTATGTTCCACAGAATCTTCAAAAATACTTCTCCAAAATTTATGTATTTCATTTTTAGGTGGTCTTTCAATTCCTTTTATCTTGTTTTCCAATTCTCTCAAACTTTTTTGGGTCATCAATAAATAGTTTATTTTGTACTTTATATTTATCTGTGCATCTTCTAAATTTTTCTGCCTGTGCTGATATTTTTAATTATTTGCAATAGTGCAAGATAAATTTTGATCCGTTGTAATACTAAACATTACTTTTATCATGTCTATCTTTACAAGTAATTTTGTTGACCTGTTCCCTCTTCTATACTCTTCAAAGAGTGATACTTCTTGCCGTAATTGCTTTATAGTTTTCTGTATTTGATACTTCCAAAATGGCATATGATTTGTCCCAGTCCTTTCCCTTACTACCCTGTGTTCTTGTGGTAGGACTTTATCTATTAACTTGGCTGTACAGTAATGTATCCCATTTACTTCTGCTACTGCTACACTGCCAGTACTCTCTATGGACAGTCCTAATTACTCTGTTTATTTGTTTTATCAAACTTGGGTTTTGACCTTCTGCAGTCTATTTCTTTCATTGATCTTATATCTATCCATGTCTGTTAAAATCAAGCAACTCTTCTCTTAGATAATTTTCTTCTAAAATGAGGGCACATTCTTTATTCGCCATTTCCTGTGGGCATTCTATATAACATTCCAGAGCTTTCTCCTGTGCCACATGATCTTCAGTTTCACCCTGTGTCATCCATTGCTCTTTCATACGGGAACTCATTGGCCTACCACTCTATGGTATCGACTGTGTCAAAGTTGCCACAGTTTCCTGTTATTTCCCTTGCTGTACACCTCCAACTGAACCTCTGTACTAGTTTCCTATGGGAGGCTCCAAAGTATCTTCTTTTGTCAACTGATCAGATACTTCCTGCTTCACTGGTTTCCCCTTAATCTGGATGTCCATTGTTCTATCCTGTTGTATTAGCAAAGATAAAGACTCTGCACTAAATCATTCACTTTGCATGTAATCCATAACCTCAGTTTCTATTTAACGTCTCCATTACTAATCCTCTTTCCTACTTTTCCTCCATTTTATTTTTATTTTTGTAATGTAAAATTTTCCATATCCAGATGTCTTGGCTGTATTTCTTTTCAAATATCTTTGGTCTTACTCTTTGCATGGATTAGTTTTGCTTTCTCCTTTGCATAAATATTGCACCATATTAAATTTCTTTCTTTCCCGTGTCCATATTTTTTCTTCAGATGTCTCCTGCTCCTCTTGTTTCTCCTTAATTTGGGTACTAGTTGTTCCATTATGCTGTGATATGACCTGTGTTAGACTTTTTACACCGAATCCTTCACTTTGCAAATAGTCCATAACTTCAGCTTCTATGTTTTTTATTTTAATTTCTACTGGGACTAATCTTCTGTTCTACATTCCCTCTTTGTGATCTTATTTTTTTTATTTTTATTGTGAAATTTTCCATATCTGGATGCCTTTGCCTGTTTCACTTTGAATACCATTGGGGCTGCCTTTTTTATGTTGATTAATTTGGTTCTCTCCTTTGCATAAATATTGCACCATATCAGAGCTCTTTCTTTCCCATGTCCATATTTCTTTTTTATACCCTTCAAACATCTCTAAATTTTGTTCTTTAAAATTTTTGCACTTCCTCTGGCGCTTTTTTCTAAATGGCACAAGGTTTCTTGGTCTATATAGTGTTTTTCATGGATCTGTTGCATTAATGAACACAATTTGAAGCTTCTGACAGTTTTTCTTGTGGAAGTATTTTTCTTTTCTCTAATTTCTCTCAATCTATTAGTCTATCTTTTGTCTGGAAATTCTGGGCTTGCATAACAGTAACAGTACATAATTTCTTTCTTATCCTCAACAGTCCACTCTATTGTTTGTATGGCTCTGTTTTGACCCATCAGTTTTGTGATTTTTGTGAACTGCTACTTCCTTCTACAATGGGGGGCCATTCTTCCTCAGGGCCTAGCCTAGCCCCATTGTAGAATTATTTCCATGTCTTGAGGATTTTACACAGTCATTTTTTTTCCAGTCCTGGTACAGGTGTGCCTAACAGGATTGGGCACTTTTTTCCTGGGACTTGTGCACTCAGCCATCTTCTTTATTTTTTAACCTACTTCTGTCCACAACATACACTATACAAGATACAGTCTATATATCAGTGTAGTCTTGGTGAGTTTTTGTGCAAAACAGGGTCCACCTCATGAAGGCACTCACTAAGACTAGAGAATGAACTCAGTTCTAGCAATACTTCTCTCCTTTTGCCAATTATTTTTTTCTCATGTGTAGGTGTGCTGTGGGTAACAGAGTTATGGTGGCAGCTATGGAACTCATGGCCCTGACTACTAGTTTGGCTGGAGGAACTGGGACTGCCAAGATGCGTCAGACATGTAGTCTTAGGTTTGAATTATTTTCCAGAGTAAGGAAGGCCAAGTCCTGGTAGTATCCAAACAAACCCTTATGAAATCTATGCTGTGAACTGGCTGAAAATGAGACTAATGTATGTTGACTGTTATGCCCAAGGTAGGAGCTAGCTGTAACAGGTAGTCCCTGGCCTGGTTGGAGCGGTTAGGAGGCTGTCGTCTAAGTATGGCAAAACATGGAATCTTTGCAGGATGAGATGAGCTGCAACCATGGGGGCTGTGGAGAGACTAAAGGGAAGCACTCTATACTGAATGACTGGCTCTCACTGGAGCTTGAGACAATGGACTGTGATGCTTCTCCTAAGAGCAGTAAATGAGATCGGAGGTAACCAGGGGGGAGTAAGGCATTATGGGTAGGGGTGAAGCTAGAGCTTCTGAGCTAAGCTTTTGAAAGCATCCAAGTTGGATCTGATGTCGGATCCAAAACCCACGTCGAGAAGGAATGAAAATTACCTCAGATTTATATATTACTCCTATTGAGAATAACTGCGATCATAACTCAGAAAATTTGAGGGGACCCATACTTTGGATAAAGCCATTTAGGAGATGCCTCTGTCCATTAAGAGTACAGGGGGCACTCCTGGGGTAAATTATCTGTTTCCTTCCTATCCAAAGATCAGAGTTGTGCTTGAATATGGACAGAGATGAAGTTTGTTCAATGTGGATGGGCGCCTGTTCCAGAACAGCATCTATTTAGCATGCACTGTCCAGAGCAGCATCATAGCTCTCTGTTTTACGGAAATCTGCTTTTAATATTTGCATTTTATTTAATTTTATTAATATTTATTCTTTAACTGAATTAAAGCACTGATCCAGGTGGACCATTTTCAGACTTGGCTCAGGAGAGATATACAAATACAAATGTAGGAAAATAATACAACTAGAAGGAAAGAATATACATATAAGAAATGCATCTAAAAGAAAACCTAATGTATTTAAAATCTACAGCAGGCAAGATTAACAGGAAGTGGGTAACTTGACATGACCAGGTGTAGTGGTGTCAGCATCGTATATACAAGATGTATAGAACAAACTCCTTTAGTTTCATTCTTTATTTATTGTTTACTTAAAAACAATACAAAAATAAGCAAAGCAAAACAAAACAAAAAAAGTAGAGAGAGAAAATATTTCAGTACAGGAAGTATATATACAGCTTAGACTGTATATAGCTGTGTTCTCAGCTTTAGAACCTTGTAACCCTTTCATGATAATCATCAAGGTGTACATACCCTTGGAAATAACTGTTTCAGATATCTGTAGTGAACTGTAGAAGCAACAACACATTTCAAAAATGGCAAAAGCTCTTGTTTTATGCTTCATATTAAACCTAATATATAACTTATATTGTGCAGAGTTGTTGCTTCTGGTTTGGAACCTTACAATGTGTATTCTTGTAATTATTTTCTTAAGATTCACAGGTCGTGTTGCTACATTATGTACAGATTTTTTCCCATTTACAGATAGTTATAGCATATTATATAAATGCTGGCACACTACAAGATCATGAATGCCATTTTCTCATACTTTGCATATATTCCCCATTGACAATTGTGTCAGCCTTACAGCTCTGTGATGCGCTTTATTTTCTTATCACAATGAAAATTTTCATTTGTATATAGGTAAAAAATATCTACAATAAAAATGAGCTAAAAACAAATGTCAAGCTGTATATAACCCCCCCTTCTCAAGCACTGTACCAGTTAAGGCAAGGCTTGAAATAAACCGGTAGCCAACTATATCATAAGTATTAAACATTTTCAATGAACTGGTATCAACATGACCTCCTTTAGCAGAAATGAATAAAAATCTAACAGAACTACTGACTTTATAAATGACACTGCCCAGGATATACAGATGAGCTATAACATTCTTGGTAGGACAAGGCTTGCATCTTGGTTCCTACTTGAAAAAAAGTAATGAAATGATCATAACCAAGTACAACAAACTCATACCAAAACCAGTCAACAACTTCAATCAGGTCACCACCTGCTGTTAACAGAACTTGGGGCAAAGCTCTTATTCTGGCAGATTCAAGCTTGGCCCAAGATGAACTAAATCATAACCTTGCATTTCCAAAATAATAAATACTCAGCTGGTGGCCAAACGGGCCATGCTACATGGAACACGAGTCACCCAAAAATACTGCAAGTCAATTATTTGCGGTGAAAATCCAACAGTTTGCCCACAGGATTCATGCTAAGAGCCGTTAATGAGGTGCATCTTGCAAGCCAGGACTTTATTCCCTTATTCTACATTTCCCAGTTGAGCAATTCTGATGAAATTAGTTAACATCACAATGTTCTCAGATCACATCAGAAAAGAGGTACTTATGACTAGTGTGGTTAACTGGTCAACAATTAAAATCAATTCTCCTTGGACAGGAAAGCTGCCTTTTCTTGGATAGTTCACAGGTCGTTACTAGACATGCAGTACAAGAAACCAGTAAGGAAACCTAGACCAACTTGGCAAGGTATCCAAGTCATCAGCTGGTTAAGTGACATGCTTAGGGTCTCACAGTAGGCAAATGAAGGCTGAGGGAATCAAACAATGTGCCAGAGTAGTAGCTTAACAGCTCACATTCCTAATCCTCTGTGCCAACTGCTGCACTGAGTTTTCTGCTTTATCATCTGGGAAAAAGCATAATGTTTGTTCTATGCTTAGTCTTTAAAAAACTGACTACAATGTTAGAACCTTTATCTTGCCCTCCTTAGTGCCCTCAGATGAGAATTAACCATGGCTTGTGGGCAAGGTA
The DNA here is from genome assembly GCF_019279795.1 of Protopterus annectens. Taxonomy (NCBI): domain Eukaryota; kingdom Metazoa; phylum Chordata; order Ceratodontiformes; family Protopteridae; genus Protopterus; species Protopterus annectens. The sequence continues at coordinate 163,251,095 of NC_056747.1, read as the reverse complement.
AACAGTATGTACATGTCATGGAACAAGGAGATCCAGTGAAGAAGTTAATGCTAACTCTACATGAAACAGGCTCTGACAAAGCAAGCCCTTTTACTAGACTCATAGCATTTGGACTAACAGCGACTTTGGACTAATAGGACAAAAATCTCTGGGAAGCAAGAAAGGAGGCATTTGTTTGTCAAGGCAGAAAAAGTAGAGAAGGAGGAAGGACCAAGAGTAAATGCGGCCTGTTATAGGAGGATTGCCCTATTCAACTAGAATTGTTAAATTAAAGTAGGTGTGAGCTATTTGTTTGAAATAGTTTCATACAGTGCAGACTAGAACAACCAGTGTATTACTAATCAGGTACTGTGTGCTGCATATTAAACTAACATTAGTCTTTAAGTAGCATCTGCATTGCACTTTATTTTGTTTTAGTTTAAGGCAGAATTTTAAGTATGAAAGCACGGATATTGTGTTTGTGTGTGCAATGGAAAAAATTTAGGAGCTAAGGCATGGTTAGAGTATCAATTTGTTTTGGTAGTTTTGGAGATCAGAATCACATTTATTGGCCCAAGTAAGCACGCATACAAGGAATTTGACTCCTGTTTCAGTGACTCTCGAAGTATGAATTATACAAATGACATACGAGCAACCATTAAGAACACGACAAATGACATACATGCAACTATTAAGAACAAGACAAAAAATAACTATACATACAAGGTGCAAAGTGCAACTCGCTGCCAAGAAATACTGAAAAACTTTTGAAAGAAACAAGTATTAACTATATGTAAACAATACTGCAGAATTCTCAGAGGCTTGGGAAAAGACAATACTCCAGCCTAATAAGCTGAGTTAACTGTTTATGAACTTGATGGCCTGCGGAAAAAAAAAAACTTATCTGCTTGTTTTGGTGCGTATTAATCTATAATGCCTGGCTGATGGTAATAGTTCAAAAAGATCATGGCCTGGATGTGAAGCGTCAGTGATGATTTTCCCTGCCCTCTTCATGACTCTGGAATAGTGCAGGTCCTGTAAGGAGGGCAAACTAACACCAATGATATTTTTGGCACACCTGACTATTCGATGTAACCTATTTTTGTTAAGATTAGGCAGATCCAAACCCCACTGTTATAGATGAAGTGAGAACAGACTTAATGACTTCTGTACATAACTAAATCAACACTTCTTGTGGGAGGTTGAACTTACTCAGCTGTTGCTGAAAGTACATTCGCTGTTGTGCCTTTTTTATGACTGACCCTACACTGGTCTCCCACTTCAAGTCCCAGGAGATTATAGATTCCAAAAACTTGAAGGATTCCACAAATGACACAGCAGTATTAAATATAAAGAGGGTGGATAATACTGTAGTACCACTCCTAAGGTCCACTGTCATCTCCACAGTTTTAAGAGTGTTAAGTTCCAGATTATTCTGACTACACCAAAGCACCAGCTGCTCAACCTCAGGTCTGAATGCAGACTCATCACCATTCCTGATGAGCCCAATGACAGCTGTATCATCTGCATATTTAATAAGTTTGGAAAAGGAGTCCTTAGAGGTGCAGTCATTAGTATACAGGGAGAACAGCAGTGGGGAGAGCACACATCCCTGGGGGGCACCTGTATTGATCGTGTGATAGCTAGATGTAAATTTCTCCACTTTCACCTGCCGTTTCCCATTGGTTACAAAATTGGTGATCCACTGACAGATGGAAACAGGAACAGAAAACTGGGGGGGTTTCAAGTGAAGAAGTTCCAGAACTATTGTATTAAATGCAAAGCTGAAGTCCATAAACAGAATCCTTGTACATGTCCCTGGGTTGTCAAGATGTTGCAAGATATAGTGCAGGGATATAGTAATGGCATCATCCATTGACTGAGTCTCTCGATAAGCATACTGAAGGGGGTCCAACAAGAGAGCTGTAATATCCTTCAAGCAAGTTAAAACCAGCATCTCAAAAAGTCATGACCACTGATGTCAAAGCAACAGGTGTCAGTCTTGTTACAGTGGATTTTTTAGGCACTGGAATGATTGTGGCTAATTTGAAACATAAGGGAACTTCACACAACTCTAATGATTTATTAAAAATAAAAGTAAAACAGGAACCAGTTGATCAATGCAGATTTTTAAACAGGAGGGTGAAACCCCATCTGGACCAGCTGCTTTCTTAATCTGTCTTTAAAAAAAAAAAAACAAAATAAAAAAAAAAGATATACATTCTCCTCAGACATAATTAATGCAGGTTGAATGTGAGAATGTGTGGAACAGAATGTGTGGAACAGAGTCATATCAGTCTGAACACTGACAGAGCTGGTAACAGTGTCATTTGTAGCCTCACGCTCAACAAACCTGCAATAAAAAGCATTCAAGTCATCAGCCAGATGGTAATTAGCTACAATGTAGGGGGATGGTTTCCTGTAGTTTGTAAATAGGGTTGCCACCCCTCCGTTTTTTTTCCGGACTATCCGGAAATCAAACTGATTCTCCAGTAGTCCAGAAAACACTATACAAACTCAGGTATCATGTTTCAAAAAGGAAACACTATCGGAGTTTGTAAATTGGCTGATTTACTATGCTTTGTCATCGCGATGTCACAAAATGGGTGGGATGTGGGTGGGAAGGGCAGGGTTAGTGGTGACACGAGGGGTGTGACTTTACTCCAGTTTTAGCCACAACAAAAGGTGGCAACCCTATTAGTAAATGTTTTGTAGACCTTTCCACACTGATGTAGGATCATTGGCTAAAAACTTTCAGTTTTTCAGAATAGCTCTTTTTAGCCACTTTGATTTTTTTTTTTCTGTCAGTGTGTTCCTTGCCCATCTAAAAAGTGTTCTATCCCCACTTGGATAGGCATCGTTCTTGGCTTGACGAAGCTCCTTATGCTTAGCAGTAAACCAGGGTTTGCAGTTAAATTTTAATGGGGTCTTAGTGGGGAAGAGACATATATTCACAGAAACTGACATAGATGTTACTGTACCTGCCAGTTCATTAAGTTAGCAGCAGAATCTTCACAGACGCTCCAATTTGTACAATCAAAGGCGCTTCAGCTTTCCCCTCAACAGTCCACCTTCTCACTGCACTGACAACAGGTTTAACAGATTTTAAACTTGCCCTTATAGACAGGAAGCAAATGAATCAGACAGTGGTCAGAAAAGCCCAAAGCTGCATGGGGACAGCACAATAAGATGTTTTAACACTGTATAATAATAATCCAGTGTGTTCCTGTCTTTAGTAGGGCACTTTATATGCTGTGTAAATTTAGGAAGTTCATGACTAAGATTTGCCTTATTAAAATCCCCCAAAATAATAAGAAGAGAGTTTGGATAATTCTGCACCAAGCACATTATCTAATCAGACCATTTTTGTAGTGCCACCCTCACACAGGCTTGAGGTGTAACGTAAATACTAACCAGAACAAATGATGAGAACTCCTGAGGTGAATAAAAGGTTTCACTTTAGAATCTCGTACAGAAATCACGAATTTCAGGAGCTCGAGACCATGAAGCAGAAAATCCATAAACCCGAAACCCCAGAAGCGCTTAATTCAAAATCACGACTTCTACAGAAAACATACCTCACGCAAACAAAATCATACACCTCCCTACACATACACAAACACCTACCCTACATACAAGCAGGGGGGGCAAGCACCCCTGCACCCCCCATGTGGGGGGGGGCGCAACTCCGAGGTTGCATTAAACAGAAAAAAATACCACCACACAAGCTACAGTCCCCTCGCACACACATCACAATAACAAAGCCCCTCCCCAAAACCCGTAAAACACAAACACTTACCTGCATCTCCAACAACCCAATCACACACACTGCAACACCAGAATTGCCAATTCAAAATTTCCGAACGTTGGGATTTTGAATTTCGCGCTTCTGGTGTTTCAGTATTCTGCACTTTCGCCTTTCTGGTCTCGAGCTACTGAAATTCGGGATTTCAGTAGTTCAAGATTCTGAAGGGAAACTGAATAAAAAGTCTACAATTAACACAAAACATTTCTAAGTCAGGGCGGCACATTTTAATTAACACTGTGACATCACTATACCAACCTTCGTTGATATAAAAGCAGATTTCTCCTCCTTTACTATTCCCTGATGTCTCCAATACTCTGTCCGCTCTGTAAAGTTGAAAGCCAGGCAAATATAATGCACAGTCTGGAATGGATTCATTTAGCCAGGTTTCTGTGAAACACAGTATAGAAGAAAGTGAAAAATCCTTGCTAGTTTCACTGAGAAGTATCAGGTCATCCCATCTTACTGCATAGGGAGCGGACATTTGCCAGATGCAATCTTGGGAGTACCATTCAAAAACCTCTCTGTCTCAGCCTAACCAGTGCTCCAGCCTGCTTCCCCCTTTTGAGATGTCTTTGTCTACCTCTGCTGCTGACAGCTGCTGGACCTCTAGCTAGGATCTCCAGAAAATTTCTTAATTGTGAAAAATCCAGTGTCAAATTGGATAAAATGAATTGACAAATATTTAACAATTCTTCAGGAGTATACTTAATTACAATTGAACACCAAGCAGGACAAAAACAAAACAGAATACTAGAGAGCACTGAAAGTACAGTTTTGTACCTACCATAAATGTAGATGTTTAAGTGCCAATACAGCTGCAGTCATAACAGATGGGTTCTCTCCTGCCGTCAGACGGGTCCTCGGTCGGCCGAATTCCAAAGTCTAGGTCCGGCGTCAGTTGTCGTCGCTTCTTCCCTGACGTTAGAGCGCCAGGGGTATAAAAGAACCAGCCAACGCCATTTTCTTCAGTTTTTCTTGCCCCAGATGTCAGGTGCCCCCAGAAGGAAGGCAATACATAAATTTGTGTGATAAAGCAATGCAATATAATCAAAAAACAGTAGTTGCAAGTAAATACACCATAAAAGAATACCCCAAGAGGGGAAGGAGGGAGGGAAACCTGGACTGCAGCTGTATTAGCACTCAAACATCTACATTTATGGTAGGTACAAAACTGTACTATGTTCATCGTGCATACAGCTGCAGTCATAACAGATGGGTAGAATCCCAAAGCTAAGAAATGGGTGGTAGGCACTAGGTGGAACTAGGAGGAGCCAGAATGCCCTGCAGGACTGCTGTGGCAAAGCCTGCTCTACTTTTGGAGTATAATGGTAGGTGGTAGTGCTTGGAAAAGGTATGCACAGAACTCCAAGTGGCTGCTTCCAATATATCCTTGGTAGGAACTCCTCTGAGGAAAGCTGCAGAGGTAGCTGTGGCCCTTGTGGAGTGAGATCTGATGCCTGCAGGTACAGTCTTACCATGAAGAGAGTAAACAAAAGCGTATGCAGTGGGCTATCCATTTTGAGATTGTCTGTTTGGAAGTTTCCCTTGCGCTCCTACAGCATAGGACACAAAGAGCTGTTCTGATTTTCTGAAAGGCTTTGTTCTGTCCAAATAATAACGCACTGTCTGTGGATGTCCAAGGAATGTAGTAGTCTCTCCCCTTTGTTTTGAGGATTAGGGTAAAAGGTAGGTAAGTGTATAGCCTGATTCAAAGCTACCCTGGATACCACCTTTGGCATAAAGGACGGGTTGGTTTGCAAGGAAACTCTGTCCTGATGGAAGATGATAAAAGGCTGCACAGCCATGAGGGCTTGTAGTTCCAATACCCTACGAGCCGAGGTGATAGCCAGAAGGAAAGCTGTTTTCCAGGTCAAATATTGCAAATCTGTTGAGGCAGCTGGCTCAAAAGGAGGCAGGGTCAGCTTTTCCAGTATGAAATTGAGATCCCAAGCAGGTATTGGTTGTTTCCTTGGGGGTTTTATATTCTTTGCCCCTCTGAGGAACCGTCTTAAGAGGGGGTGAGAGAATAAAGGTGGATCAGTGTTGTATTCTGCAGAAATGGCTGAGGCATGGATTTTGATGGAGGAGAATGAAAGTCCACTGCTTAGCAGCTCAGCTAGATACTGTAATATTTGAGGTAAATTCAGTTTTCCAGGATACTGGCCCTTTTTCCCATTCCAGGCACAAAACAGTTTCCATTTTGCGGAGTAAGCTTTTCTGGTAGACTGCCTTCTGGCCTCCAAAATGCCATCCTGCACCTCCTTGGAGAGTAGGGTCTGTTGTGATGTTAAGGAATCTTCCATGCGGCCAGATTGAGTGTTTTCAGCTGACTGTGAAGAGTTTTGAAGCTGTGCTGAGTCAGAAGAAGAGGCATTCGAGGTAGGGTCCATGGAGGGAAATGCGTCAGGCTCCTCAGGAGTGGGTACCAGTGCTATCTTGGCCAGTCTGGAGCAATGAGAATCATCTTTGGTCTGTCTGCTCTGGTTTTTAGTAGAACTTTGGGCAGTAGAGGAAGAGGTGGAAAGGCATAAACTGTCATTGTTGTCTAACTGAAAGAGAGAGCGTCCACTCTCCAGGCCTGTGGATGGAAAGTCCTTGAGCAGAATTTTGTCAATTGGTGATTTTTGTGGGAGGCAAAAAGATCGATGTCTGGCCTTCCCCATGCTTGAATTATCCCTGTAAAAACTTGAGGATGCAACTTCCATTCATGTGGATCAGTCATATTCCTGCTTAGGTTGTCTGCCAGCGTGTTTTCCTTGCCTGGCAAGTACTGTGCTTGAAGTTCAATTTGTAATTCCAGGACCATGTCCCAAAGTGATATGGCCAGCCTGCGCAGGGGGTATGAATGGGTTCCTCCCTGTTTGTTTATGTACCACATTACTGTGGTGTTGTCTGTCCTTATCAATAGTTGTCCTGGATGTAGAAGGTCTTTGAAAGCTGTAATAGCATTTATTACTGCTAGCATTTCCTTTTGATTGATGTGAAGGTGCTTTTCTTTTTGGGACCATCTGCCCTGAATGCACCAATCTGTCATGTGCGCCCCCCAGGCGTAGTCCGAGGTGTCTGTTGTGATGACTTGATTTGCTTGAGGCTTGCAGAATGGGAGACCTGTGTTTGCTTGGCATGCTTGAGCCCACCACAGAAATTCCTTTTGAAGACATGGAATTAGTGGTATTATTGTTTCCAAACTGTGGCTGTGTTGAGACCATAGGTTTTTCAGGTACCACTGAAGTTTCCTCATATGCAACTTTGCACATGGGATTAGTAGGATGCAAGATGCCATGAATCCCAGAGCCTGCAGGATTTTCCTTGCAGTCAGCCTGGTGAAATTTTCTAGTGTTTTGAAGTATTGAGTTAGTTGCCCCTGCTTCTCTGGCGTGAGGTAGGCCATCTGGGTGTTTGTGTCCAAGTTGGCACCCAGGAAAATTATTTTCTGAGAGGGTATTAGCCTTGATTTCTTTTTGTTGACTGTGTATCCCAGAGAATTCAACAACCTTAATACAAAAGCCAGATGTTTCAGAAGTATGTGCTTGCTGTCCGCTTGGATCAGGCAGTCGTCCAAATATGGGTATATTTGTATCCCTTGAAGTCTGCAGTAGGCAATTACTGATGCCAGGCATTTCGTGAATACTCTGGGCGCAGTAGATAAGCCAAAGGGCAATGCAGAGAATTGATAATGGGTTGAACCTGCAAGAAATCTGAGGTATCTTCTGCAATTTTGTCTGATTGGGACATGCAGGTATGCCTCCTTGAGGTCCAATGTTACCAGCCAAGACTCCTTGCCCAGCATGGGAAGAAGCTGCTGTAATGTGAGCATCTTGAATTTTGGTACTAGTAAAAATGTGTTTAGGATGGATAGGTCCAATATAGGTCTCCAATCTTTTCCCTTCCTTGGTACCAGGAAAAGTCTGGAATAAAAACCTTGATCTTGTTCGTGAGTGGGTACCTCTTGAATAGCTTTCATGTCCATGAGATCTGAAATTTGTCTTTGTGCCTCTGCCCTTTGTTTGGCAGGTTTGGCATGCCTCTCATTTTTGGAAGGTGTGAAAATGGAATCTGTAGCCTCTGTTTATAATGTCCGGGATCCATTTGTCTTTTGTGACAATATGCCAATTTTTTTGAAAATAATGCCAGTTTTCCGCCTAAGGGTGCTGCCATTTGAGCCTTGCTTGGCATGCAAAGGGGAAAGTCATTGGACTTGCTTTCTGACTGGCTGTGAACTATCCTCACCACCTCTTTGTGTAGGAGCTTGCCATTGTCTGCCCCTGTACGATCCTTGAGATTGCCCTCTGCCCCTCGGGCGCCTGTATCTACCTCTTTGGGGTCTGTCCGTGGCTGGAAAGGACCAATTTTTGGAAGGCCAATTTCTACTTAAACGTGGAGGATGTACCTGTAGAAAATCTTTCACTGTTTGCATTGATTTAGCTTTTTCCTCCATTTTCTTTAATACCTCCTCAGCTTCATCACCAAATAATACATCCTTTTGAAGAGGGGCATCTAGTAATTTAGCTTTGACATGATCTGGTAAGGTTTGTTCCTTGAGCCAGACATGTCTACGTATGACTGATCCTGTAACAGCAGCTCTACATGAGGCCTCTAGAGCATCAAAACCACATTGCAAGGTATGTTTACCCACTTGTTCTGCACTATGTATCAAATCCTGCAACTCCTTCAAGTCTGGTTGTTCAGGTTGTGACATTTTGCTTCTCAACTGTGATAACAGAAACTGCTGGTACTTTAGCATATGGAACTGACAGTTTAATGCCCTCATGGTTAAGGTGGTAGAGGTGTACACCTTTTCCCCCCACCTTTCTAAGGATCTGGAGTCCCTCTCGGAAGGTAATGGGTTTTTTTGCAGTGGAGGCCTTAATTCCCTTGGGGCCCTGTGAGATAGTTTCTGGGTCAGCTGCATGACTTTTGTATAAAAAGTGGTGCGAGTCAGGAACCCAGTAATACCCGTCAGGCTTGACTCGTGCTGGAAGTAAAGAATCCGGATTAAGGCAGGCCTCCGAGTACACATCATCTAGGATGTCCAAGACAGGAGGTATAGCTAAAGGCCTGTGCTGAGGTAGCAAGAGAAAGTCCCTAAGCCTTTTCTTGGAATCTGCATACTCTTGGCCTTCCCAGTGGAAGTGTTCCCTTAATGTATGCAAGGTTTCCCCAAATGAGCAATCCTCTGGGGGGGGGGGGGAGACAGAGGGAATGGACTCCTCAGCATCAGAATCTTCAAAAGGGGAGTAAGAATGTTCCTGTTCATCAGAGTGTTCTGAAATGATGGAGGCCAGGTCAGAGGAGGGGGATTCTTCCTCCACTCTGGGCCTTTTGTCCGGGGGGGGGGGGTTGAGATCCCCTGATAAGAGTAATCAAATCCTCAGCCATTTTAAGCATCTGTTTTTTAGGCATGGGGCCTGGGGAAGGGCCCTGTGGAGCTTGTCTCTTAGAATGCATGGCTGCTTTAGACTTAGTGAAAGCCTTAATAGAAAAAGAAGAGGAAGGTCTGAAGACACCTTGAGAGGAGGCAGACCTGTCTACATATCGAGATTCACCACCAAGAGTGGCTTCGGTATCTGTAGTCGGAGTGTGGGCCGAGCAGCCTGCGACCTCGGGCACTGAAGACACCGCCAATGAAGTGTCGTCGGTAGGCAGGGGCTGCGTAGGCGCCTTGCTGAGAACCGGACCACCTGTAGTAGGCTTTGGCGCAGTGTCGGTGGAGGCCGCGGACTGCGTGTGTTGGTCCTTGTCTTTGCGTTTTTTAGACAAAACTGGAGTCGGAATATCCGACGACTTAATATAGTTAAATTTTTTACCAAAATAATGCTGGGCGAACTCTGCCCGACGCTTAATGGTGTGTTTGTTGAATGTAGCACAAAAACAACAGACCAAGACGTCGTGGTCTGGGCCTAAGCAAGGAATGCAGAGGGAATGAAAATCCTTATGCGGTATTTGCTTCCCACAAGAAATACAATTATTAACTTTGTCTGACATCGGTCTGAGGCAAGAAAAGTTTCCCCAATGGGGTACTTCGCTTCAAAGAAGACTTCGGTTGCAAAACTTTCGTAATTTCAGGAGCTGGCCGACCAGCACTTGCAAACTGCTTCTGCTTCGGGCACCGCGCGGCAAGAAAGACTGAAGAAAATGGCGTCGGCTGGTGCTTTTATACCCCTGGCACTCTGACATCAGGGAAGAAGCGACGACAACTGACACCGGACCTAGACTTTGGAATTCGGCCGACCGAGGACCCGCCTGACGGCAGGAGAACCCATCTGTTATGACTGCAGCTGTATGCACGACGCACATCTGAGGGCTGCCATTCTCGGCGCCAGAAGGGATAACAAGTTGCAAGGGATGGTTCTCTCATACAGTGTGTTAGAAAAGGAAATGAGTCTGATTTGATGAGTTTAAAGATCAGGGAAAGCTCATCAGTAGTGATCTGTGACTGGTAGACATTTTGCTCTTGCCAGTATCGAGGACTGATGGTCTCTTTTAGAGGGGGGCTATATATCTGTATACATTATCTGGATGTAGTATGAAAGGAAGTTGGTTTCCTTTTTGAGGGTGCAGCAACGATTGGTAAACCATGTTTGAGATGAGGAAGGACAACTTTCTAAATGGCAGTGCTTCTATGTGGGAAGAAGTGGAATATCCTTCAGTCCAGGAGTTCACGGACATTTCTCCTGTCTGGCCAAAGGCACTTATCTAGTCTGAATCCAACTGTGCGCACATGTCTGCACAGTCAACACAGCACAACTGAACTCTGCCATTACGTCTCCTTTCCAGGCTGTCATGTTTTTATTTGTCTGTCGGTCTTTGTTAACTAGGGAAGCTCAGCTTCACAGAGTCCACTTGGAGTGGAGGCCTGGGGAGAAAAGCTACACAATACTTTAGCACATGGATACTAGAAGACTTCTACAACAGTATGCTAAAGTAAGTACTATAAAGTAAATGCAACATTTTTCACTGCAGATAGTAGATTTAAATCACCGAGAATAGTAAAAGGGATGTATTACATAGATAGCATTATATATTACATCAATAATGCATTTTTCAGGTAAGACACTTATTTACATGTTAACATACTGACATTGACAAGGTAGTTACTTAGGTACTTGCAGGCAACAGAAATAGTACAGGATAAGTTTTAAGAGTACAGATAGATTAGGCAAGACTATGAAACATTTGAAGAAAGCACAGTTGTATAAAATCTTACCATAGTAGTAGACATCCTTTCCTTCACTGTTGCAGTATTCATTACATCTGTGATTCCCTGCCTTGGGTAGCCTGATGTCTGACTGGTATACAAAAGCCTTTGACAAGAGCACAGGAATGACTGCGTCTTTGCAAAGCGGCATACAAGAGTATAGGTAACAGGGAGGGGTGCATTATGGGTAAGGGAAGGTGCCCAAGAGCTTTTTGGTTGCCACAAGCTATTGTAACAGCAGAGTTGGATCCAACAGATGAGATCTGAACAAATATGTGAGGATGAAATGAAAACTGACAATATCAGATCAACCATCACGGCATGAGATGCAACCATCAGTGCTCTCAAGCCTCTAAACTATAGTCCTAAAACTTGGCATAAGGAAACAAATACTACATCAAGAACGGTGCTGGAAGAAAAAATTTGTTAGAAATTCACAAAAATGAAATACAGCAAACTACAGGGCACTTACCACCAAGAGAAAAAAATATCACAGGCTCTAAACATTTATTATTTCCCAAAATGGAATGGAATTAAGATTATCATTTTACCAGTGTTCCCTTTAGATGTCTATGACCTGGTACACTACAATAACAGTACCGCAGACTTTTATTCTCCTTTTCTGCAGGTCTGTAAAGGAGGTCTCCAACTTCAGGGAGACCATAATTTCAACCTTCGGCAAAACATCTGGAAACAAGTCATATAACCTACTCACCAAAAAAGTGCAACTTTGGGATACAAGCTAGAACTGTAGGACAGTTAGGACTTTCCTTCCTGGCATAATGACTGTTCCACAGTTCTACAATTCAATCTTCAATGGTCCATCTTCCAGGCTCTACACTAGGCAAAAAAGAAAGTAAGCCCACTTTTTCCAGATGTGCCTCCATGAAAAACAGACCAATTATAAAAGGTTCTTAGACAATAATGTCAGTCTCAAAGACAAAAATAAAATGGGAGGGATGTGTTATGCAGATAGATGCATTATTAAGGTAATTATCCAATATAACTGCTGTCCCTTACTTTGAGATTCTATGGTTGCAGGGCCCACAGGACAGACCTACTGATGTCCTGAATGAAGAACCTTAGGAAGCAAGATCCTTTACTACAATTACTAATTTCCACTTGGCCATGAGTACTTATTGTGTGGATGGCTTCTGCAACACTTCCAAATGCCATTATAAGAAAGGTTTCAAATAAACACAGTCCCTGGAATGAAAAGAATTGCGCAGTCTGCCACATTCTTGTGAACTGTTGCCAAACTGAGAAAGACAAGAAGGTCTCATCACTTGAAGCTAAACATGGGGAGGATGGCACTTGTAAACTAACAGCAGGAAAAAAGTCTGAAAGGGCCAAATCAATGGGTTGCACCCTCTCTCCCTTCACCCTTTAAAAAGTTTAAAAATACGAGTACTAGGAGGAAGGACAGAAAATAACCATTTGGGCTACAGAACCATAAAGGCGCTCTGAAATGTTCTGTACTTGATCATAAATCAGGAGGAAGGATCTGCTATTTACACTGGGAAAGGATGCAAAGAGGTTCAGTACAGGGGAAAATGCAAGTGCTGGGGTAGGCTGGAAAACATACACACACAAGTTAAGAACCACTCATATTAATAGATAAAGCTAAAAATCAGTTTGTCTAGTAAGCAGCAACACCTTTAAGGAATGGGAGCTACTGAGAGAACAAAAAAAGATACCTGCAGTAGGCCACTCCCACAATCAAGATAAACTCTGCAGTGCTGGCAGAAGGCAGGGGCTCCCCCTTGTGCTGGTATACGACACCAAAGTTAAGCCTACCCAACAGTTAACTGCTCTCATTTCTAGCATATATACAGAAACAGTCATCCTGACTCAGACCACAAACACTGCAGGGCATGGCTCAGAAAGAAAAATCCTCAGTCCCTCAAGAGTAGTAAAACACATGTGATAACCATCTGAGCAGCTGGTGTTTGTGGAGCAAATATATAGTTTACAAGGATATTTAATGTCCAGTCCTTCAGAGAACAGCGTTATGGCAGCTGTAGAGAAGCCACTAGATTCTTTCTGCAGCTACTGCTACTATGTTGCATGTGTCCCCTGGACAGCCATAACATGCAATATCACCAAGAGTAGCAATGGAATTAGAGCCTTTAAACTTTAAAAAGACTGAGCATACCAATACAGACTTCAGATGAAGTAAAGGTCAACAGGAATGGAATTTGCTTAAATGGCATCTCAGAATACATCAGTTAAGAGTCATCTGCAACATGACATTGTTCAACATGCTTTATACTGGCTAACAAGTCAAAAATGGTAATCACTCAGTCTTCTTCTTTCGGCTTTTCCCAATTAGGGTTCACCAAAGTGAATCACCTTTCCGCTCATGATTGGCAGTGAAATTTTACGATGTTTAGTTGCCAGCCCAGCGTCAACCCTTCCACAGAAGGCACATGCACTCACGCTTAGGGCCAATCTAGAGTGTCCAACCCACCTACAGCAGGTCTTTGGGATGTGGGAGGAAACCGGAGCACCAGGAGGAAACTCACGTGACCACAGGAAGGACATGCAGACGCCATACAGAAGGCACCCCAGCCGAGGATCGAACCCGAGAACCTCTTGCTGTGAAGCAGCAATGCTAACCACTGCACCACCGTGGCTGCCTAGTAATCACTCACAGACTTTTAAATAACTGACAGTCAAATGTCCATGCAAACATGCACCTGGATGGATGTGTATACAATATACACTGTCATACACTTAGTGAATAATGAGGAGACTTACTGCAGGTCAAATAGCGAAGTAGAGAATCAGTAGTACCACAATGTTATCCTAAAACAGACAGAATTATTTTTCGACTCTCCTCCTAATCTTTATGGTCTCATTAATAAAAAGCATGACAGAATGAATTGTGACTGACACGTAATGTTTGAGTCTTCTAAAATCCAGAATAATCCTGGTTAAGTCCCCCTCATTTTCTTTGGGAAAAGTACCTGGTTCTCCAGAGGTCTGCGGGATTGTGCTGAACAGCGATTTTGGAAAGGAAGCTGGAGAGCTCCAGGTAGGCTGCTACCTTCTAAATTCCTGCAGTGTTGGGAAGTCAAAAAGGGGTACAGAGTAGTGAACAAAAAAAATTTCAATAAACAGCCTTTATGTACAGACTCCTGTAAATTACTCCCATGCAAAAGTGAGGGGGGCGAAGACACCTACTGGCCACCTCCTTCAGACAGAGGTCAGGAAAGAAACAAAACTGCTGAGGAGGACCCTGACAATGAGTTCCTCTACCATCTTCATTTATAACAGCTGTCAAAAACTGATCTCAAATATGCAACCCAAAGTGACATGCCTGCTGACACTTCACTTGCAGAGTCCAGGCCAACACAGAGGGACTCTGGTTGACCAGGTTCACAGATGACTGCAAGCTGGGAGAAATTAACTCCCCAAGTGGTGGAGACATCCTACAGAAAGGCCTCACTGAGACCAATGACTGGTGTCAAAACCATGGCCTTAAGCTTAATGCTAAAAAATGCGTCATCATCCCCTTTGGGAAAAACTCTGTTCCTACTAATTACCACACTGATGGGAGTCCAATGAACAGTGAAGACGTTATAACAGATCTGGGGATACAGGTCAACAGCTACCTCTCCTTTAACCATCACAATGCCACCGTGGTCAGAAAGTCCTTTTATGTGGCACATCTCATTACCAAGGGTTTTGCATGCAGGAAGAAAGAGGTCATCTCTCTCTACTCTTCCCTCATTAGGCCAATCACAGAGTATAATGCTCCATTTGGCATGTACCTCACTAGACACATGCAACAGCTGGAAAGGTCACAAAAGTACCTCCTGAAGAGGATCCTAGGCCTTAAACATGTCTTACATGGACAGACTAAAAAAACTCCAGCTATTTTCTGTCTCATATCATCTACTAAGAGGCAATTTTTGCTTGACCTACACAGCTATGTCTGACCCAGCTCTGTTAAAAATGCTACATCTAAAGAAATCTCAATCCCTTCGCACTACACACTCCAGAGACCTCAACCTCATTATCACAATCAACAGAACATGCTGGAGGGACAGGTTCATAACCCAGAGACTGCCCATGCTATGGAATAAACTTCCTATACATGTCAAGCAGGGCACCTCACTGGCCCTCTTCAAAAGGGATCTTGAGTGGATGGGAAATAGAAAGTTCACCCCGAGGATCACTCTGGGGGCTCAACTTGATAGAGGCACTGGGAACTAATGTCGGGCGGCACGATGCCAGGGCACTTCTATAGGTTAGACTTGTAAAGGCTCCAGGGCCATTAGCCTAGTACACACCTAGGAGTCTGAGCCCATTCCTACAGGTACCTGCAGGATCAGGACCTCTTATTGCTCTGCTGGGACCTTGAGCAGTTCCATAGGTCTAGGTAGAGGGAGATCCCTGCAATGGAAAAGGATTGCTCCTGAAATGGCAATCTCAGCTCCCAAAGGACACATCCAAGAAAGTGGCCTTGGCATCCTCAAAGTATGGCATCTATTGCTCCACAAGTGAAGGTGTACAGTAACATCAGATCATGCTCCCCTGATCACTCTGTCTGCTGCATCATATGCATCACACAACATAAGAAAGCTTACAGCAGATGGAATAGCTAACTTTGCTTTGATGTTGTTTACAATCAAAGTCTGGCAGACCTTAGTCCTTTTGGCATTATCCAAAACATCACAATAAAAGTATGATACACAGTTTGAATCCTCGCCTCTTTTCATGAGCCAATTAGCCAAGAATTCACATACCAAAAATGGACATGCATGGGTCCCTATGTATAGGATTAAACTTCATATTGCCCACAGAGTTGATCTAATTAAAGATGGGAATTCTCTGCCTACATGACAGAGTGGAATAGAATATTCTACCTACTTCTGGAGACACTTAAAACTACTACAAATGCATGTCTTCAGTTCTAGGACACAAGTTCTTTAAAAATGGACATTATGGGAAGATTCACACAAGGGATTCAGTAAAGAATCCTACATACCTGGTGAAGAGATTGGAGACGATCCCTTTTCAAAGGCAGAGTTCAAATTTCCTTTTCTCAAACAGCGCACATTTCTCTAAACATAGGGTCTTCTGAAGGCAATGAAGAAAACACTTTTTACCCCCTTTAACCTCTGTGGAGAGGTTCCCTTATTAAGTCACCAAGACTATCACAAGAAAAACTGGTTTGGCAGTCTGTTTTATTTTTTACTGGCTCCTCCAAAATGGAAGAAATGAAGGCCAGTGGCTTTCTGACCACAAAGCATACAAAAACCTGTGCCAAGGTTTGTGGGATTCTTAATACAGATGCAATGAAGTGAAGCTCCCCTACCTGGCAACTTACAGCCTGAGGGGAAAACAATTCAGACTTCATGACAAGGGTGGGATAAGCACTCCCTGAATGAAGCTACCGGCTAGAAAGACTGGTGGAAACTATGCCTTCTTTCAACGTTTAGATGCGTTAATGACACTGGCACCAAGTGGGCAAAACCTGATCTGGTGAAGTGCAGCCGCATACACCCCCAAACAGTTGTGCTACCAGTGTCGGGGGTGGGGGTGGGATAAAATCTGGTTACAGCTGTCCCGAAGGCTCTAGTGAAACTCAGCATTAAGAAAACGGTTTGATGAAAACGTTTATATCACTGCTACTGGTAAAAGCAATGAGTGAGAAACCTGCCTTGGCCAGTGCAGCATCAACTCAAAACCTAGATGAGCAGACATCTGTTATACTTGCATCAGGATGATATCAAAGAGGGAGATAATGCTACCTAGACTTATTCTACCTGGACTGGAGTCAGCAAAGTAAAAAAACAACTAAACAATGCTTGACAGGTACAAAGGATACACACTGTAAATATACTGAACTGAGAAGAATATCACTGTGGTTGTCCTGAGTGTGTGTGTGTGTGTGTGTGTGTGTGGGGGGGGGGGGGTAGGGAGTCAGAATCTGCACAGCAATAGTAACTGCCTGAAATCCAAAAAGTGCCAGAGCAGATGCTACTTGCGATATGCTGGAGCAAGCATAACCCTGTGCCAGCTGAAATGCAGGTGCACTCTTCTTTTCAGATACAGCAAGACTTTATAGGTCCACTTGACAGCAAAAGGTCATGTTATTAAAAGCACTGCAAAAACAAGACAAAACATCATGCACTAGGTAATAACAGAATAAGTACAAAGACTGTGTACCAAACGGGAGTTTATCACAAGCACACTTAATAGATTTAGAAGACTTTAGAAAATTTAGTAAATTAAATTCTCACTCTGGAAACTAACTAGAAAAAACAAAAGCATCAGAAAAGATTCTGGGTGCTGGTAGTCAAAGTCCTGACTTAATTTTGCAAAGGCAATAAAACTAGAGGGTTGGTTTCAGCTCTTCCAAGTACAGGGACTGCTGTGAAGCTATTGCCAGAATGGCCAAGACCTTTCATTTAACAAAAAAATAAAACAAACAAAATGCTGAAATGTGCAACTGCATACCACAAATAATAGCTTTAAAATGCAGCTGTCCCTGCTAAAATCACCACGTTCAAATAAAAAATATTCGGTCTAGTGCTTTTGTTCTCTATTGCAGACTTAATCAGAACCAAAAGCATCCACTAAAAGGGAACTTTTAAATAACCTACGCACTTCCTCTCCTTAAAGACAAAACATACCAAATTCCTAATCAATTAAAATCTTTAAAATGTGGAAAAATAATAGTGGTCTATTAATGAAATATTTTGTTTATACCTTAACTGCTTTTAACTTTAAAGCACTCAACATGTGTGTACATATATATGTGGAGTCTGCATGTCCTCCCCGCGGTTGGATGGTGTTCGAAAGACATGTGTAAATGGGCGTACCTTAGTTGAAGGTTGGACGTTGAGCTGGCACCTCGGCGTTCATGAAAATCTACTGCCAATCATTAACGGACCGGAGTTCCGCTGTGGCGACCCCTAACCGGGAAAAGCCAAAAGAAAAAAAACAACAATGTATGTGTGCATATGAGAATATTGGTGAGAAGAGTCAGAAAGAACACTACGTTAGTAATGGGTTAGTTACAACAACAAAATACGGCTGTTGTGCACCAATGTCCATATATTAACATGTATTTCATAAGGAACAAGAATGTTTCGAGTAAGATATCAAAGGTCAAAAGCAAGTGTTTGCGGGACAAAAAAATAATGATTTATTTGGCTTTGTGTTCTAGTTGTCCAGCTTTTTATGCAAGTAAGAAAAAAGTTTAGAAGTACATATGTATCCGCACCATTACAGTATTCGTAAGAAACACATGGTCAGTGCCCTTTCAGACACAGTCAACTGCAATTCTCCTAAATGTTTCAAGTTTCCGATTACTGACAGGATGACACCTGACACAGGAGGGAGCAACTAGCAAAAGAAGTTGGACTTTTCAGAGTTAACATAGCAGTTAAGGTTAAATACTTGCCAACCCCTAGGGTTGAGCAATAATAGGCGTTTTAAGGTTAAAAGTAGGAAAGCTATAAATTAAGTATTTCATTAATAGACTATTTCCACAGTTCTAAAGATTTTAATTGATTTTATATGAGGTGTTTTTGTCTTTAAGGATGGAAAGAGCATATCATCTGCTGATTCTGTAGGTTATTTAAACTGGAGGTTTTTGGTTCTGATGAAGTCTGAAATAAAGGACAAAAGCACTAACGTCAACACCCTTTGAGTGTGAAAATTTTAGCAGGGACAACTGCATTTTTAGGTTATTTTGCAAAATAAAAATAGTGGAATCCTGGAATGCAATAACATACAATATGGAGAATGCAGATCCTCTAAAATTAGTAACAGAGCATGACCTTGCAGATATATAGGTTCTGGACAGGTCAGCACCACTGAAATCCATGTCAAAATAGTGGACGAGGTACTTAGTCAGTCAGTTGGGTGGGGTCAAGAAGAAATTACAAGTGTTCGATTGCCAGATGTTCCACCCTGGCAGAGGTCTGTCTTGCATTCTAGCAAAGAGAGGTAGGTAGGGAGCAAAGTCTAAATCTTATGTAAAAGCTTATATACTGATGGACATATTAGTGGCTGAGGGGGGTGTGCACATGTCCTTGATGGCCCAACAGATCAATACAGATGCAAGTACTGTCTGGGAAAATGCTGTACAACTAAAATCTTCTCACATCTTCAAGCACCAAGGATAGTCCAGAGGTCCCCACGCCAGTTACTGATACAAGCATTATAGCTACCACCAAAGAAGTAAAACCAAATTCAAAAGCAGCAGTTAGATGATTGGCTTGTCTGAATCAACTGTGGCTTGACAGAGCCCCCAGAATACTGTATGCATAAAACCACTGATTAGCAAACACAAAATGAGTAGAAAGTTTAGAGAAGGGAAGTTCAGAATCACACGTTTTTTACAAAATGTAGACAGACAAGACCAGTGTCTCATTTTGTCAGCTATATTAGTTTATTTGCATAATAGAAAATGTCATATTTCAGGCTGCTGCAAGAACTATTCGCAAACAATGACTGAAGCAGCTGAATCCGCTGATTAAATTTACAATCCCTAGACTTCTAGCATTCCTTTTTATCCCTAACTGCTGCTCGGTCACACACACCTACAAACTGCCATAACCACTGCAGTGTCAGAATCCTCTGGTTCTCTTCATGGTTCCAAACTGAAAAACTCAATAAATCAGTTTGTATAGCCATACATTCACATAAACAAAGATTTGTACCCTATCACTAGATATGCACTATCAATAAATAACTGCATTATTTATAACAAACTTTATATTTTTGTTAAAACATTCATCATTTTGACTGAGCACCAATGTAATTATGGGTTAATGCAACAAGGAATAAAAAGCTAGGAATCTAAGTTATACTGACTCACAATGAGACGATGAAAGCTTAGAAGCATCCCTAAAACAGATCATGTGTCCTTCAGGTCTTATCTCACTAACAAAAGATGCAGGTACTGACTCAAAACAGATCCAAACTTACAAGTAAAAAAAAAAAAAAAAACCTGGCATGAATGTACACTGTACATAGCAAAAGTGTAATGCAACTTAGAATAGACCAGCAAAGGACAGAAAAGCCAAGTACTATTCAAATCAGTATGAATAAGTACAAGATGCAGACAGACTATGCTGTACCCCATCATGGATGGGCACAGCATATGACTGTTACAACACCATCATACATTCACACATGGTAGAGGACATGTGTGTGGTACAGCTCCATGATGGATCCATACAGGGCAAATAAACCATGGGGTACAACAAATTACTGAACTGCCTGGGTAGAACTTAAAATGGATTCAGAGAGACCAGTGAATGTGTGGTCCATCCCTGCACAGAACCGCAAACAAGGTATAGCCAAACACAATAAAAAAGTTCTGTGTCGCCTGGCACAGATTCACAGTACATAAGGCAAGTGCATCCCAACATGGATCCAACATACTGTTCAAGTATGGTTTAACTCATCACAGATTCACACGATACAGAGTGCATGTGGGACATCATGTGACCGATTACAACAGGCTTTGTCACTGTGTTAGTCAATGATGGTAGACAAGTTGGTAACAGGAGCATGAAAGGAGAGTAAACATTTACATCTACAGTACAGATTTACAGCCACCCCCCCCCCACACAGAACCACAGTGCAGGCTATATGCACTTAAGTTTATATTAACCTTTCACATTTCTGTACAAGTAAATAATTTAATAACTGCCAACAAGGCCACTCTACAAGAAGTTGTTAAAACAAGTCCAATACAAGACATACTGGAGTTTCCTGTACTCCTTTACTAACTCAGCACAATCCAAAGGATCAATTTGCTGCACCGAAAAGTATACTAAAACTTTAGCTTTCCTACGTGTCAATAAAATGACAAATACCTAGGTGAACTGTACAATATATGCTTGTCCCTGCACAGCTTCAGTAAGTGCACAAAGGTAATTAACAGTGATACCAAAGACCCAGGCAAATGACAGACCTGGGTTGCTAAAGACCGGGCAGGGAAAAAGTAGAACGACATAGGCTGCCACCCTTCAGTGGGAGGGAGAAGCCAAAAACAAATCAATGCAACCAATAGTGTAAAAAGTAGAAAGCTCCAAAGACGACCGGGGCAGGATACAAACATCCAAGCCCCACACAACATACAAGAATGTACATACAAGGTGCTGATGTCATAGAATAGCCATGCTTACAAAAACAGGGGATGTCCAGAAAAGAGAGGGACAAAATGGCTACAGCTCAAAGGATGACAAGGGATCACGCAACCACACTGGTATCTCAGAAATTCTCCCATATTATCACTTCAAATATTACTTAAGACCTTCTAGGATCCTATTTGCCTTGAAAGAAAGTATTCCGTAACCTGGAAGGAATCTCACAGGGTTTCAAGGGAGGAGGACCTAGGGAGAAGGGTGGTCAACACATTACCTAAAAGACCAGCAGATTGTACTAAGTCCAAATCCTTCAAAAAAAAGTCCATTTTCAAAAGATGAAAGGTGCTCTGTTCCTCATGCAGTTCTACACCCTGGTGTTGCAAGTTAAACAAGTCTACTAAACAAAAAGTTTATCACAATAGTGATTCCAAACAATGAGCACAATGAAATTGGACTGGTCGATAGATATCTACCAGCAACAGTGGGACAGCTGCATCATTTAAATCAAACCTTTTGGTAAGAGCTTGCCTATTCCTTGAAGGGAAGTAAATATCTGCATTAAAATGAAATCAGGGTCAACCAGCTTAGTTTTTTATCTCCCAAATAACTTTGTAGGAAGGAACAGCCAACTAGATCTAGTAAATGTAGCAGCGCATCAACAATGATGCCACTCACTTCCTAAATGGAGGACAAATTGCCATGCTTCTATACTTAATGCAATAGAAGTTAATGAACTACAATTTAAAATCAATTAATAAGCACGGCTTGGGACACGAATGAATGAGTGAAGTCAACTAGATTTGCGGTAGCTTTATGAAAATATCCAGAGTCATTCAACATCAGTCATTCAACACCACACAACCTGCATTCACTAACATCCAAAACCTCCTAATGATGCATGCATTAATAGAGCTAAGCTGTCAAAGTCCCATCTCTATTCACAGACATCCACATTCCTTTCTGGCACAAACCGTTTCTCAGCAGTGTTCAAATGGTGTAATATGCAATCATCTTAATTTGGGAAAAATTCTGATGAACAAGATCATGCTAATGAAAACAAAACAGACAAAAACTAGCATAAGCCATAGCAGCCAGTTCACAGATTTCTTGGTGTGCTGCTCCAGACGCTCTGACTCGGTTTTCAACTTCTCAAGATTGTGGTCAGCGAGTTTTAATGACTGCGTCAAGACCTAGGCAAAAAAATAAGAACATAAATAAAGCAGTCTTATTTTGAAATAGTAGCAACACTGTATAAATGCCTTGCCAAGTGTTTCCCAAAGTGTCTAATAAGCACTAGGTCACCTCACTGCTCACCCAAGTTCTCAACACATTTGGGAAGAAGCTTTCTTATACATCTTACTACATGAGCATATACAAAGCCACTGAGAAATCAGACCTCTGGAAGCATTAGCAGATTCAAAGAACTCATTCAGTTATAGCAACATTATACACCACCATTTAAAGTCAAATAACAAATGAGATATATTTTTGCTCTGAAGACCAAGTCATTCAGCACAAAATTAACAAACCACATGCTGTGCACAGGTTCTATAATTTTTCTTTTCCAGCACATATATATGTTTATGTCCCCCCTCTGGGCCAGAAATCAAGAAGCCTGAATCCTCACCACTGACACTGGAGAGGGACACTCACTTGGAATAAAAATGGATACACCCAGTATTTCCAGATGCAGCTCTCTGCATTAAACACACAGGGAACACACTCAGTCCAGGGTCTGGATTTCTCGGTCTCCTTCCAGGTTCCCAGTAAGACTCCCCACTGGCACAGTTACAGAGTTGAGATCTCAGACAAGTGTCCAAGCATAGTTCTCCACCACTCTGTGAAACCAGTGCTTCAGGCCCCTGCTCCAAGTAGCTATCACGCTCTAAGAATTGAATTTCTCACACACACACACACACACACACACACACACACACACACACACACACACACACACAGGAAAGGCTGGCACAGATTTTCTAGCTATGCCCCCTTCTGTCCAGACTATAACGTAGTTACATCACCACCACACACTCCAAAGCCAGCTACTCTAAGGCTCTTGCAAGGGTACCTAATTACACTGAGTGAAATTAATATTAATACAAATGGTAACGTTGACCAAAAAGCAAGGCTTTTAGGAGTGGCCCGCAGTGTCACCGACCAAATACAAGTACTCTCAAAAATTAAAATGTTCTCTAAAGGACCAGCCATAATGAAAAGTTTAAAAACATTTAATAATAAAAGAGCATGAAAATACTAAATATGTTTACAATTAACACCAGTGTTTCAGTCTTAGGAAATATTAAAACACAGATGAAAAGATTCACAAAGACACAGAAAAACAGTACTTGACTACACTAATCTCACTATAGTTTCCTGACCTATCTAAAGAATTACTATTCCCTGGTCATCTACTAGAGCAAGAGAAGATGAAGTAAGTGAGGGGTGTCCTTCTCCGTCAGGTTCTAAAAACAGACTGCAATGAGACTTCAATCTCACCTAGTATTAAAATATCATTTTTAGTGGTGGATTACAGAATGACATCACATACATCTGGTCATATGACTTCTGGTTCCCATGCTATCTCCCCCTTGGCTAGAAGCAGTCAGGATTTAGCACGCGTGTCAACAATTCACACAGAGCCTTGCTAAGATCTGCTGTAGCTCCTTGAAGTCATAAAACAATTTCAAACCTCCACCCTTCCAGAGCAGAAATTAGTTCACCCCAAAGACAATGCAGTAAAGCTTCATAGCACAGACTTTCTGTCTTCGGCTTCATTGAGAAGTATACAAGATGCAGTCTTTATGTCCTTAGCCAGGTAATTTCATTTAAAACTAATTTTCAAAGTTAGGTGGATTCAGATTAACCTCTTCTCTTACAGTTTCCTCTGTTAAAACATACACATTTAAACAGTTACAATAACGCATGTATATTACTTTTTCTGTCCAGCAGGGCACAGTGTCGGTACATTTTTAACATGAGAAGCTTTACAAATACATTTTTCAGCACAAGCATCTGTACAAATCAGTTTGATATACAAATGACAATTCTTTAAAGTTTTCAATATAATTACAAGGAATTATATTTGGACACTCGGAGATAAAATGCAGCTGTCACTCTACCCTTAGAGTTTTAAATGCAGCTCAGTGTTGAATGTGATCCCACCACATTATCCCTATCAACACAGAGTTTTGATCAAGGCATGTTTCCTGCGATAAAAAGTTCCTTTTTCACAAGAAAAAATAGACGTTTTTTATATGTGATGTAATAATGCAATAAAGATATATCCTAAATATACACTGCATTGTCCACCATATAAAGAAGACATAGTCATGTTTAATGCTGCTTTGTCACTGCAAAATGACCCAGAATGCTTATATTAAAAATCAGTACCTGACTCTTCTTAGCATTAATATATGGTGACTTCACAGCAGTGAGGTGACTATTTCAAGAAGCAACTAATATTGACATTAGATGAAATGAGTTGGGACTATTATGGCAGATCAAAAACCTAATCAAACAAAAGATGGGATCAATCACTTCCCTTCACTGACTGCCTCAGTTGCAGAGGTACTGTGGTTTCTTTTCCTAGACCCTCAGCTGTAATACATGCCTCTGCCTAATCTAACAGCAGAATACACAGAATCTATCTTTCTGGAAGAGTAGGAGAGTAGGAACTACTCACACATTGTAGTCAGACATCCGAGTTGAGCATAGTCAATCAACAAGGCCAGACTCGGATGAAATAGAAACCTAAAGAAAGGCCTCCATGGGCCCCCTTCTGTATTCTCTAGTGCCCCTGTACTGTTTTCCTCTCATCCAAGCACTAATACATCTAGAAAGCTTACTTTTTGTTTTCACACTTCTTGTGCTTCAACTACCCCCACATCCTTTTAATACACCCTGACTGGCCAAAACTCCACTGTAGTAAGTCTAGAGAAGGCAAATTATTTAAGTTGGTGGTCTGAGGACTGTTACACCCCCTAGAATTTATAGGGTAGTAGATGATGTTAGGTGCATTTTAGAGCTATTTACAACCTTTTGATCCAATGTTCTGCAAAAAAAATGATTCAAAAAGTCACTTTTTCTTTAAAGGAAAAATTAACTGTGACTAAAGTTTAGTGTTCAAAGCTTACAAAATATTAGTTCTGTAATAAACTAAGTCAAGTACTTGCAAGGATATATGAATTTTCTCTGGGAATAGTGCCTTCCTTCCTACCCAAACTAAGAGAACTTATATCAAGTAGTGTGACTAAACTAGTCAACCAGGTTTGCCAAGCCTACTATAACTCAACAGTGACTCAAAGGCACAGATGGCAATGACCAGAAGTACATAATAAATGCACTGCTGTTGTATTTGTTTCTTGTGTCTTTCTCTAGTGGATGCCCGTTTTGTTGTTTACAACAAACTCAAATGATTTTGCTCTGCTGTTTCTGGCCATGAATTTCACTTCACTGTAACAGCTGGATCAGACTATAGTTGGGAAGTACCTTGGGACATCAAGATTCAGGACAACCTCAATCCTGATAACCCTCTTAGTAAGGCTTCACATGAGAAAATTATACTGGTACCTATGGTCCAGATGGAAGTCATGTCCACTTCCTGAACTGCCCCATTTATTACTTGCCTTGGTGGACAGAAAAAAGAGTGGTTATAATGGATACAACCTATGCGCTTCAGTCAACAGGTCCCTTTCAAGCTAGACCTGAACACACTCAATTCCCACAGATTCTTCAGAAGTAGCCTATGGAGACCACACAGGAAAACAGAGGTTCAAAGGCACCAGGTACAAAATTAAGAGGAAAATGGATGTCAGCATCAAAGAGATTATGGCTGTAATTTTAGCCATAAAAGTTTAGAAAAACTAGGCAACCAGAGATCCTGCTTGTAATCATAAAAACACAAACATAAAACTGCTGTGGTATGTCAACAAGTAGGCAGGAATCTACCTTTGCCTCTTGTACATGCTATTCATAGAAGTATGGTACTCTACCAGCTGGCAGGATTGACCCTCAAGGCAACTTACATTCCATCACAAGAAAAATTCCTGCTAGACCAGTTGAGCAGAACACAGGAAGACTCAGAAAAGGATGCAGAACATGGCTGTATTACTGGCCTTTTTCCACAGGTGGGGGGTGCTAGAAATGCCCTTTTTTACTGGTTTTCCCCAGAAAACAAACAGTAAAGAAAATTTTGCACCAAGACAGCAAAGGTCTTCTCCATGAGTTGAGTGGGTACATTTCTATACACATATCCACCTGTTCCTCTTCTCTTTAGAGTATTACCGTAGATAAGGGACAACAGACCAACAATGTTTCTCGTAACTATTTTGCCCAAGGCAGCAATGGTTCTCTCCCTCCTGACTATGATATATATGGACCTTGTCCCACTATCTCCGCATGTGAACCACTGACCCCAAAACAAGGGCTCACTCACACAGACCAGCCTAAAGATCCTTAGACTGACACCATGGATGGTCTAGAATCCATCCCCTTTAGAAAAATGTTCATGGAGGTCATGCTTGCCCTTATGAGGGAAGCTAGAAAACAAACACAAGAAAATAATACCCAAGAAAACGGAAGAGTGATCATTTGGTGTCAGAGAGCAAGCCTGGATCTAGTTGAAAGTGACCATGGTCCTTTGGTATCTACCATACCTTTAGAAGTCAGGATTATCTTACACCTCACTGAAAGCAAGATCAGCTAGGTCTGCCTGCCTACACCAGGAACCCCCTTGCTTTATTCGTTGCTGTCAGTGTAACAAGCTTAACAATCCCATAAATGGATGCGGCACCCAAGTAAACAATCTCCCCTTAAAGTCACCTAAACATTGTGTTGCTACTTCAGCCAGCAGTAGCAGAATCCCTCAAATACTTGACTTGGAAGACAGTCCCCATACTAACAGTCAATAAGCACATGTATGCAAGCAATCCTTTTTCATTTTCCACAAAGACAGAGGAGTCCTGTGCTCCAAGCTCTCATTCATGCCAAAGTGTTGTCGAAAGTCTTCTTAATTCAAGCCATTAGGCTGCTAGTATTCATACCTCCCACAGAAGGGGAAATGATCTTGCATACACAAAATGTACACACAGAACTGAAATTTTACATAGACAAAAAAAAAAAAAACAGAAGTAAGGAAAACAGATCGGTTGTTGACAGCCTTTTTAAAGGAAGGAATAACATCACATCCCAAAACAGATTCTCAAAACTGAGTCTACTTTATCTTCTTCCGTTATTCTTTTCATGGAAAAAAAACTCTCAGAATAAGCAAGTACCCACTCCACAAGAGCTACAGTTGCTATCACTGTCTTCCTTACAGGGGGGAACCACCCAGGCCATTCAGGGTGCAACTACATGGTCATTCCTGTATACTACACTACAACCTGGACCCACAGCCCCCCAAGTGCCAGGACAGGATTTGCCTCAGCCATTCTACATGAGCTGTTACAACTTATACATGCCCAGGGCCAACCACCCAGGTCCATAGGCTTTGGGAAATCCCTCAAAGTTAGCACAACTATAACAAATTGCCATAACTGTAGATATTTGAGTATGTTCACTGCTGCAATATTTCCCTCACTCTGTTTCTAGACTGCTACCATCCTGGGGTCGGTGTGGGTACCCATTCATCCTGATTCCCACATTTCTCTCCTATCCCAAATAGTAGCCCCCTTCATTAAGTTTAATTAATGCATGGATGAAGGCATTTCAGGGGAAGCTAGTGTTTTGGCTTCTGCCAGACCACTGTAAATTACAGGGGCAAATAAGAACTTTAAAGATGGTGCAAGATGATGTTCCCCTTATACCACACATTTGATAAAGTCTAGGTGGGAGGATGTCTACCTGACCAAGAGAGGGGAAATGTTAAAAGCTATGGAAAATGTGCCAAACTTGGGATTTCTGTGGCACAAGTCCGAAAGGTTAACATTAGTGCAGCAGCAACTAAACTCAAACACCTACAGTTATGTTAAGTTCTGACAAGTGTACCTTGAGCCTACATTTACTTGGGTTCATGTTGACTCTATGAAGGTAGTTTTGGTGAACATAAATTCGGAAAACGGTTTCCAAAATTGCCTTCAGGGAACATTTTTTTCCAGGGGGCAAGCCCTATTGCATGCCGGGTGGGGGGGTCAGACAGCCCCAAATATATATACCACCTCAAAGGTCACAACAGTGGAGAAAGAAGTGAAGTCCACTTTTCTTGGAACTACATTTAGTGAGCTGACTCATTCTCTGTTTACTAGTACATGTGTGTTTTGTGTGTATGGGGGCTGCTGGCTTTGCTACTGTATGTAATGACATGAAATACATTAGCTTTGAAACCTTTCCTCAGCAGTAAATATTCAGGTAAGAGACTTTTTCAGAACATGTGAATTAATCAAAACTAACATGTTTTTTCTAGGTGCTTTCCCCCCTTGTACCTGATCAAGCCTGCTAGAATTAGACTACACCAATCTGTTCGCCCTCTACTAAGGAATTATCTAAGTAAAGTAAGGAGTGAAAAAAACATCCAGAGGGGCCAACATCATGGCAGCCATGAAGGTCATTGTGCCAACAATGAACCAATAAACGTGCCTGTATGGCCTAATCCCTCCCCCAGTGCAAAGGGGGGCAAGCTGCCCGCATCACTACAGAAACCCACGCCTTCCCCCTTCAAAGTACAAGCTTACATATACACACTAATGAAGACTATCACCAGGAATGGACTTTGTGAGCTGAAAGCCTGATCCCAGGATGCAGAAAGCAACACCACCACCTCTAAGGGATTCAGCCCATGTGTGTCCTAGTACACCTTCGCCTCCCCCCCTGGGTGGGCATGCCCATTCTCTTGTGCTGGGAAGGGGGTGCTTATTTTTAATGGGATGGTCCACTGGTCTGGGTGGAACATCCTTCAAACTCTGACCGATGCTGGATTTTGGAACAATCGTTACGTTGAGGAGATGGAAGGGCTGAGGCAGCGTGATCCTTAGAAGGCATATCATCAACAGAAGCCACTTCTCACTGCTTAATCCAGCCAACAAAATAGTCTCAATACACCGGGGGTAGAGCCCTTGGGAAAAAGGCATTGTTGTGTACAGCAGCATAAATGGTGCAGACAACTACTGGCTCTGCTCTTCCTCAAATGTGCCTCCACTTTCCCCTTCCCAACCCTCCTCTGATGGCCACCTTCTCTCTCTCTTGTCCATTCCCTTCTCAGTTTTACTTTAGATTGGGATATAAAAAAAATACTCAAGCATAGAAACATTGTTTGCTCCTTAGCATTATTACTCGTGCTAAAATATAAAACAGCCTTCCAAGACCAACTTCTGAGTCAGACATTTTAAAGTTATAAACCATCTGCATGACATTAGTTCCTGTGCTGACCGTACCATCACTACTCAATTGCCCATCTGAGCTGTGGAAGATGGAACAGTTTATGCAACAGACAAAAAAAAAAAGTCAGTAACATATTTAAGCCCATTACTGCCTTGGAGCCAGTTATACAACCATAGCATAACACTAATATTCTTAAGCAGAGGTTTAAGTTTCATAAATACATAAAGCCTGGAATCTAAACCAGCCTACACTTACTTCACCAAGTTACAAGTCAGCATAATTAAAACTATATACCTGATGATTCTACTACTATTGTAAAACAATTCTGTCAGCACACCTACTCTAAATGATTAACAACCAGCTCACTCCATCAATATGTCCCCAAAGGCTACTAGTTTATTGCCTCACTGATCAAAACACAGTTCAGCTTAATAGTTTGTTGCATAAACAAGAGATAGCCTTTCTCCCCATCCACACAGGATGACCATCAAGCCACCTCTACCAGAACAATTATCTCTGCCCACAAGGCTTGTCCCAGCAGACTCCCAGTGCCCCCCCTGCATTGAGAGAGTTTCTCTGCTGAGTCAGCACCTGCTATGAGAAGGCCTCGACTCCCTGGGCAGGCTTGCTGGGCTAAGTTAAACAGAAAAAGCCAGCAAAGAGGTCAGCATCCTTCCATGTGTGGGGAGTTTTATGACCTAAATCCCCTCCCCTCATGCTGACCTCAGAATATAAACTGAAGGGCAATGGGAGGGCCATGTCCAGTGCATGGCCTGCCACGAGCCTTACTATGGTCACTCCTACTCGGGTCCTACCACCTCCCCAACCTAGCAACAATCTCCAGCAGAACAGGCTCTTGGTACATTTCATAGGGCTTTCTTACAGTTCTCAAAATGTGATGCTGTTTGATAGCTACCTAGATAAGCATAAACATGCTCCTTTATGAAATGCCCTACCCGTAACAAAGTGTACAAAACACCAATCAACTTTTTTATATTTACTTCTGTCAAAGTAAAACCTCAGGTGACACTGCATATGTCAGACAAGACAGGAATTATACCACTAGAACATTGAGGAAAACACTAACAAACTGATCAGAGTGATTAATAGCAATTTCAATGACTACTCATGTATGAAATTAGGGAGGTATGTACATGTACTCAAATCTTTATGAGATACAATATATACAGCTTGAAGTTCTGAAACCCTTCAGCTTGATGTTATTCATAGGTTCACACTAGGCTATCTTGCCCTAGGGCATTTATAAGCCTAGCCAGAGTGTATTTGGCTTTCGCCACCCATTTTAAATTTATTTTGCTATGCCCTTTTTTGAGGTTAGTATACTGTGCCTCTGTCTAACAGTGACACAGAAGTGATACCTGGGGAAAACCTACGATCTCCCATCCACTCATCAAGATTCCTCTTGGAGAGTCAATGAGGGACTCTGCCTAACCTGGACTGACATTTTATTCCAGAGTGAAGGGGAGCCTCTGGGTTATGAATCTGTCCCTCCAGCATGTCCTATTTATTTCAGTGCTGAGGTTCACGTCTCTCGAGCACATAGCTCGATGGGATTTGGATTTTCTGAGGTGCAGCATGTCCATTAATTCTGGGTTGGACATGGCTTTATACGTCAGGCACAGATCGCCTGTGAGCAATCGGTATGCCACTGAGTAGAGCTTGAGATTCTTTAACCGGGCAGCATATGGAATCTGTTTGAGCCCTTTGATCCTCTTGGTGAGGTACTTTTGGGGTCTTTCCAGTTGCTGCAGGTGTCTGGTAAGGTACATCCCAAAAGGGGCATTGTACTCAATTATGGGCCTGATGAGGGATGAGTAAAGAGGCACGATGACCTCCTCTGATCTAGATGTGAATCCCTTCATGATTAGGTGGGCTATATAAAATGTTCTTCTAACCACTTTGGCCACGTGGTTGTCAAATGAGAGATAGCTATCAACTTGGGTCCCCAGGTCCCTAATTACTTCTTCTGTACTTAATGGATTACCAAATATGTGGTAATTTGTGGGCACTTTATTTTT
Source organism: Protopterus annectens (assembly GCF_019279795.1). Taxonomy (NCBI): domain Eukaryota; kingdom Metazoa; phylum Chordata; order Ceratodontiformes; family Protopteridae; genus Protopterus; species Protopterus annectens. The sequence continues at coordinate 163,219,634 of NC_056747.1, read as the reverse complement.
GCCAAAAGGGATGACTATACACTTTTTGGCATTTAGCTTGAGGCCATGGCTCTGGCACCAGTTGTCTGTTTCTATGAGGCCCTTTTGGAGGATGCTTGTGTCGGCTGGAGAGTCGATTATGGCGCCTAGTTTGCAGTCATCTGCGAACTTGGTCAGCCACAGTCCTTCCATGTCGGCCTGTACCTCCGAGAAATATATACCGAACAAGAGAGGTCCCAGGACTGAGCCTTGTGGGACGCCACTTGTAACTGGTTTGGAGTCTGACATGGCTCCAGCAATTCTAACCATGTGGGTTCTGTCCTTGAGCCAGTTTGCAACCCATCTAGTGACATAGGGGTTTATATTTAAGCTGGTGAGCTTATCTATAATGCCCGAGTGGGGTATTGTATCGAAGGCTTTTGCGAGGTCCAGGTAGGCTGTGTGGACCACTTTCCCCTAGTCAATGGCTTTGGTGACTGTTTCAAAGAAATCGGACCAGGTTTAAAAGGCAGGATCTGCCCTTAAAGCCGAACTGGGTAGGATCCAGTGTCTGTAGGTCCCCAATACCTTTATTTATGAGGTCCATGATGATCCTTTCCATAGCTTTGCAGACCAAGCTAGTCAGGCTTATGGGGCAATAGTTTCCAGGATCCGTTGAGGCACCACCTTTGTGGAGAGGGACCACTGTTGCTGTACGCCACTCTTTGGGTGCATATCCTGTAGTAAAGGCTGAGATTGAACAGTAGTTTTATGTTTGGATTTCATGTAGGACACAGCCTGGGACACAGTCTGGTCCCACTGATGCTGTGTTTTTTGCTTTGGAGAGGGCAGCTCTTACCTGAGCATCTGAGATGTCAGGTGGGCAGCACTCTGCTGGGATAGATATTTGCCCTTTTGGTGGGGAGGGGGGGGGAGTTTGTGCTGAACCTGTCAGCTAGGATGTTGGCAATATCTGTGGGTTCGGTGTATTTTTTGTCATTTTGGACTAATTCTGAGCATATCTGGGAATCCCCACCCAGGTTCCTAACTTAACTAAATAAGCCTTGTGATTATCCTTAGTGTCCTGTGCAATTTTTCTCTCGAAGATGGCCTTAGACGATTTTATGAGTGCCCGTAGTTTTTTGCTAATACTGATCAGAGATGCCTTCCCTTTTTGGGATTTTTCTTTATCATGTAGTAGCTTCCTCCTTCCATTGTATAGTTTGTTTATGACTAGAGTCCACCAGACAGGGCATCTGCCTTTGGAGGATTGGGTCTTGGTTTTATTTGGGATTGCATGATCCATGCATTCCTGAAGGTGTTCATAGAATGTGTTTATAAAGGATTCTGCGGTCTGGGCCATATTTCCCACAGGCATGGGGGCTTTGAAGGATTCCACCTCGGTTTTGAGGAGTGTGAAATTTGCTTTAGAGAAGTTTTTCATTGTGGTTTTCTGGGCAGGGGGTGGGGTTGGGATGTGAATATCCAGTGAGATTAGTTTATGGTCTGATCTTACCAGTGAGAAATACACTTCTGGTCTGGAGCATAGAGTCCTCATGTTGGTGATGATCAGGTCCAGTACGTTTTCCCCTCTTGTGGGAGTGGTAACAAGTTGTTCCATAGCATTTGAGTTTATAAATTCTAGGAACCTTTGTGCTAGGGTGTTGGAGCTAGAGTAATGCTCCCAGTCTATGTTTGGGTAGTTCGCCCAATATAATGGTGTTTGGAGAGACCTTCATATTTTCCAGTGTTCTCAGGAAGGCCGAATGTGGTTCCTGGGTTTGGGAGGGTGGTCTGTCGCAGGCTATAAACTGGAAGGCAGTTTTACCCACTGTTAGTTGCACATGGATAGTCTCTGATGCTTCGCGCTGTGCCACCAACCTGGAGGTGTGGGTATCTTTGACAAATATTGATACTCCCCCTCTTGTGGTTCGGTCCAAGTTTTGGGGCCGAAAAGCACCATGAGGTATAACCTGGTAGTGCTGGGGTGCTCTCGGGAGCCTTGAACCAGGTTTCTGTTACTGCACAGATATCGATGTTCTCCATGCTAAGGAGAGTTTCGAGTGCGTGCATCTTGAGGTTTAGACTTCTGGCACTGAGTAGCATTACTCTTAGTTTCTTATCCCTTGTGATACCTATGGAGGTGGGTTTGTCTTTTGAGCCTTGCCTAAAAAGGCACTATGGGGTAAGCAAGAGCCTTTGCCAATATCCGAAAGCCCAGGGGTGACAGGTGCAACCCGTCCCTAGCGAAGCATCGTGGCTTGTCGAGCATGTCATCCCAGGCTGACAAGCATTGGATCCCCTTTGAATGACACCAATACTTAAGCCAATTGTTGAAATTGATCATATTGTCTTCATATTGTGGCATCATTCTTGGTGAGGGTAAGATGCTACTCAAGGTCAGGGTCATACCGGCCTGGGCTACATGCTGAGAGAGCTCCTCTGTCTCTTTTCATGTAGTCCAGGGAGGTACATATCAGGTCATTCACACCAGCATGGACAATGACAGAGTCATATTTGTACTTGCCTTGGAGTGACCTGAGTGCTTGTGTTATGTGGCAGATCCTAGCGCCCGACAGACAGCTCACGGTGACCTTCTCCTTGTTCAGCCTGGTGAGTGGGACGTCAGTGTGCCTGACGATAGAGTCATCTATTACAAGTGTATCAGGTGTGTTGTTTAGCCTTAAGGGCTGTGACTGTTCGGCACACTGGCTTTGGGAGCTATGTGTTGCACGTGTTTTGTTTTGGGGTAGCGGTTGCTTGGGTGTCTGCTTTGGAGGTCTCTGCTGCTTAGGCAGATTTTTATTTAGAACCTCCGAGTATGTTTTTGTGTGTTTATGTGTTTGGTTTGCTGTCGTGGTAGGTCTATGTGAGACTGGAATTGTAGTGAGTGTGGTTTCCTTCTCCTCCTGACTGGTTACGCCAGTACTGAGTTGAGAGAGCTTAGCCTCCAGTTTGGTTATATGGTTGCATCTCTCACATGTGTTGGAATTTGTTGGGAGGAGGAGAGGGTTGTCTGTGTACGAGGCAGTTGTAACATTGCCTCAAGATTCCCAGATTCACCAGCTGGACCGGACAGGAGATTGACAACTGACCTTTGGACATGCTAGAATAGTATTGGGAATTCCTTTATAATTGAAAAAAAGGGCCAATGGGGAACAAGGTACTCAAGGGGAGTTTGTGAGGGTGTAGTGCTTTTAATTTTTTAGTGCTGACTTAGTGAGGAAGTGCGAGGTAACTTAAATGCAATGCGTTACAGGTAACTTAAATGCAAAAACGACAAACAGTAACTTTCTTTCAAGTGAAACAAGGAAATAAGTACAGTAAAAGCAATGCAGATATCACTAGGGATCCACAGAAACGCTGAAAAGCCGTGTTTTAGGTGAAATTAGCGTTTCAGGGAAATAACAAGCAAACAACAAGCATAAAAACAAAGCTAGATTCAGCAGGCCTGGATCTAGTCTATGCTACAGCAAACAAGGTGTACCAATTTCAGTAAAAAGCAGTTCAAATATGCAGGCACTATAAGCCTTTAACCAGAAATTCCCAGCTCAGAAGGGCAGAGTCCAGCCTCTCCTCCCATAAGAGTGCAGACCACGAACCATCTTAATGTAAAGTAACTGGCCTGAAGCCCAAGTGCTTAAAACCAGAATTAATACACTTTTAGAATAGCAGACACTGAGCCCTCAATCAGCAGTTCCCAACTTAGAAGGATGTAAGCTACCTGTTCCTGCCACTACAGTGCAGACCACAGACCTTCTTAATGTAAAACAACTGGTCTGAAGCCCAACTGCTTAAACTAAAAGGCTTAGAATGAGTTACACCAATCAGTAATAAATACAACGGAGTACTTTTAAGATGACGCAAAAGCGAAATGAAGTAGGAAGTAACACAAATACAGTAAAAGCAGATAAAAAAAAATTAAGTGGAAAGAGAGAAAGGAGTAGCAGAAACTAAGCTGATTGGCCTTCTCAAATGTTCTCCCTGTACTGGGTAGAATGAGGTAATGACACTAGACTGGGAGGAGGACCCCAGATCAAATTTACACTAGGGGCGGGCAACTGCAAAGCCACCAACTATAAAAACACTATACCAACAGGGAGGGAGGGTGGCAAACAAACTGCAGAAATGTTTCTCGCAGCTGAAAAGCAGCAGTGAGCCTTTAAATGAAAGTTTTAAACAGCTAAAGGAGCCTCTAGAAAAAGAGTTTAACTGCAACAAGTTATTAGAAACAAACAACCCAACAGATGCTTAATAAAAGTGGACAATTTCCAGTTAATACCTCACACACAGTGAAACTAGCTAGAAAAAAATACACAGTACACAAAGTGCTATAAATAACAAAGAAATAAAGAACAAAAACAAAAAAACAGGATACTTAATGTTATATATTATAGCTCCGAGTTTCCTCAGTGTCCTTCCTTCGATCAAGCTCAGTGTGAAAATGCTACCCAAAGGAGTCTTCCAAGAAAAGTACTTAATATCAGCTTTAGCTGCTAGCTCAAAAGGGGGCATTTGTATCTGCAAAATAAAATTCAAATCCCAAAGGGAAACTTATTTGAAAGGTATTCTTATAAGGAATCCACCTCTTAAGATCTTGCACAGTTTAACAAAAGAAAAGAAAACCGCGAAGAAGAGTGAAGACACCAGTGGAAATTGGAAATGGCTGCTAAATGCACCTTGGACTATGGATCAGCTTGAACCCTTAACATCAATGTCAACCAAATACTGCAGCACCATTGGAATCAGGATAGACGAGTCAAAACGTTGGTTAGCAACCCAATACAATAATTTTGCTCATTTGCTCTTGTAAAAAATTCCTTACAAATGGCAAATAAATAAGTCTTAAAATAGACATCCAGGGAGGGTCATCAGGGTCTCTGGCCATTAACGCACCTGGAGAAACGATATGGTTAGTTTGAAAGATTAAAGTTCCATGTATGACTTGCTGGATGGATAGGATATGAGACATTTCTCCAGAAGAGGCCACAGCAAGGAAAATAGTATTTCTCTAGGCAATAAAGAAGTGGGAGACTTACTTCCACCTTCTACTGTCTGGTTTTCTATAGAAATGTCATTACCTGTGGAAATGGGGAAATGCATAAAGAAGGCACTGGGTCAGCACTGGACAAGATCACCACAAGGATTCTGTCCCTGTGGGGGAATTAGGGAAAGCTAACTGCTACATTCTCATTGGTCAAAAATGCAAAAAGGCACTGTAAGACAATCCCCAGAGAAGGAAGATGGTATCGGTCACTTGTCAACTGAGAGACCACTCATGAACCATCAGGAAACAATGGCTGAAGTTGCCTGCAAGAAACTTAGCTTAACTGGGAATATACATTGCAGTCAGTAATGAGTCAATAGGGCTCATTCTCAATCGAATGTACTCTCAACACAAGTGACAGAAGTAGATTCCCGTGTTTGCTGACAGACCATCATATCATCATGATTGTGCAGTGGATGGAAATCTTACCCTGAAGAACCTGCTACATCAGACCAATCTCTCTCTTCAGAGGGCTCGTTCCTTAGGACAGCAGCTACGACAATGAAGGGAAGCTATGGCAGCCTTACTCCAACACTTATTCCTAGGAAGGCTGGAAGATATGGTCTTGTTTCTCAGATAGAGATATGTCCACATCTAGCTCTTGCCAAGTCCTCTGCAAGACCAGCAATAAAATCTAGTCCACAGGGGGAACCACTCAAGCGGTAAGCAGGATGGAGGGGCTCATAGGTGGTTACTAGGCTAACGGCCCTACAGCCCTTACAAGCCTAGCCTTCGTTAATCCCAACTTGCCCCAATTGTCCTCGTTAGATGGGTGTCATTCTCTGACAGAGTCCATGATCAGCAATGACTACTACTGTCCATGAGGGACATGGACGACACCCCCAGGGTGAATTTGCAGTCACCTATCCATTTGTCTAAGCTGCATTTGAAAAGGGTCATAAAGGAGTTCCATTTCACGTGAACTGAAAGTTTATTCCAGAAGAGTGGCAATGTCTAGGAGATCTCGCTCTCTCCAGCATGTTCTGTTTATGTCACATACTAGGTTAAGATCCTTACAGTGACTGACTCCAGTGCCATTTGACTTGGAATGTGCAGCATTTCCATTAGAGCAGGGTTGGAGAAGGCCCTGCAGGGCAGACACAAGTTGCCTCTCAGCAACCTATAAAGCAGAGAATACAAGGACAGGGCTTTTTGTCCATCAACGCAAGCCATGATTTGGGGGGGGCCTGTATTTTCTTGGTGAGAAACCTCTGCGTGTCTGGTAATTTACAAGTAAAAGGGAGCACTGTACTCTATTAATGGTCTGATGAAGGTCGATACAGTGGAGTTGTAACATCCTTGGAGCTGAATGCGATGCCCATACTTAAGAGATGTGCAACATAGAAAGCGTTCAATCGCATTGTGGAAACGTGGTGGTCGAAGTTCAGATTGCCATCAACCAGTGTTCCCAAATCTCACACAACTGGGTTTGAACATGGGGGAAGGTGCTGTCAATATTGTAATTAGCAGGAAATTATGTTTTCCCAAAAGGAATAATGAATTTGTGTGTGTTCAGTTTTAGTCTGTAGCTTTGGCACCGATCATTTGTTGACATTAGCCCCTCCTGTCATATGCCAACATAACTGGGGGACTCAATGATTGTACCCAATTTGTAATCATTAGTAAATCTGGTAAGCCAAAGGCCATCTACTTTAGCCTGGACTTCCAAGAAAGACACTCTGTAAAGAACCCAGCATATATCCTTGTGGCACACCACTGGTGACTGGTCAATTACTAGAGGTGGAGGTCACCACCTTTGACACTGTGTTCTGTCAATGAGCCAACTGGGTACCCACCTACTGACAAGGGTTAATCCTCAGCTGTAAGAATTTCTCAATAATACCAGAGTGGAGGATTGTGTCAAAAGACTTGGTCAGGTGTAGTTAGGCAGTATGCACCTTCTTTCCTTCACCCAGGACTTTGGTGACCTTCTCGAAGAAGTCCACTAGGTTTGACAACAGTGACTTAACCTTAATGAAGCCAAACTGGGTTGGGTCAAGAGTTTGAATGTAGCCTGTGATGATTCTTTCCATGGCCTCGCAGATGAGATTGATTAGACAAAGGTCTATAGTTCAAAGGGTCAGTTGATGGCCCCCTTTGTGCAAGAGGATTACTGTTCCTGTTCTCCACTCTGCTGGAACAAAGTCAGCTCTCAGGCTATGGTTAAAGAGGGCACCAAGTGTGTCCACTAGGCCCCGTATTAGATTGCTTAGTAAGCAACCTGGGATGTAATCTGATCCCGTGTTTTTGGCCTTGGAGAGCACCAATATGACCTGATCTGTAGAAATAACAGGCAGGAGGACTGGTGCCAGGAATGCTTTGGGGTATAGCTGGTGGAGACAGGGGGGTGACGTTTGCACTAAATCTGTAAGCTAGCAGGTTGGCAATTTCCTCCAGTATAATATAAGTGGTACCATCCACTGCCAGTTCAGCATATATCTGGGCATTCCACTTTAGATTTCAGACAGTTAAAGAATGCCTTAAGATTATCCTTGGCTAGGGATGCTATTTTAGCTTTGTAACTCACTTTAGAGAACTTGACAAGATTTTTGATTTGCTTGTTCAAGTTGTGGAGGAAAATCTTTCTCTGCTGAGTCAGTTCCCTCTTGTTTTCAGAATCTGTGTCTTCCTCTTGTCAGACAACCTGTTTACACTTTACGTCCACCAGGGCTGCTTGTTTTTTCAGGAGGACCTGGTTTTGATCCAGACAGGTATAGCAGAGTCGACTGCCTGAGTGTAGGGGGTTTGAAACTTAATACCATCGTTTAGTAGGCTGCAGTTTGCTTTATTTTTAAGTTCCTGTGGGATGTCAGTTACAATAGTTATGTCGAATTAGAATGCTTTATGGTCTGACCTTACAAAGGACAGCATCACAAGGGGTGGGTCCAGTGACCTCCCCATACTGATGAGTACTATGTCTAGGACAATTTGAGCCTCTTGGGAGGGTGCAGATTACATCTTCCAGGGCATCTGCATTGACAAAGTCCAGGAACCCCCGGGTGAGCACATTTGTGCATGTGTAAGTCACCAAGTCTATGGAAGAATAGTTGTAGTCTCCCATAACCAAAATGCTTGGCTGTACGGACAGCGACTCCAAGTCCAAGTAAACTGTATGCTTTTCTTGGTTCATGCTGAGAGACCTACAGCTAGCAAAGACGTGACAAGGTATCTTGCCTACAGTGAACTGGACATTGAGTAATTTGAGAGAGTCACTGGTTTGACCAGTCTTGAGGTGTACTTGGCTTTAATGAAGATGGATACATCTATATCTTTGGTCCTTTCATGCTAGTTTTGAAGTATTAATGTGTGGGAGGCATTGTAGTACAGCATGGCCAGGGCGTTATCCATGACTTTAAACCATATCTCGGACTGCACAGACATGCCCCCGGATTCTACAAGCCTTGCACGGCGTGCAAAATTAGTGCAGGAGCTCCAGCAGGCAATATGTCTGCCCTAAGATCCAGGAAAAGCCTGTAGGGGGTGTGCACGAGCACTCCTGCACGGACTCAACCCCTATATGCAAGTTATCCTATTTGCAGGAGAAATCCATGCAAATGAGGTGAATTTGTGATCTAGAAAGCTGGAAACCGGCAGTGCAGGACTAGTATAATATGCAGAAATGTACTCCACCGGTAACAGAGTACATTTCTGCAAATTCCAAAACAGAGCAATGACAGCTCCAAATAACGGGTGCATATCACTTAGAAAGCATGCCAATGGCCAAGTATAAGGCCATTGGCATGGAAAACAATTGGAAAAAAAAATCAACTTTTATTTTTTTTAACCGATCTCAGCTGTTTAAGTGTAGGGCAGTGGTGCACAAACAGGATCAGGGGGAAAAATAAGACAATAAATCTAAAACAAGCATTCTAACTAAAATCACTATTCTGCCATTATAGTCAATGGCAGGCAGAAGACAACATGGCCAGTGAATAGTGGTTGCTAAGTGGGGGGAGGCTCAATTTGAGACATGTAACTATGCATTAACAGGCAATCCTATGCAAATGAGGGGAATGATCGTGAATCCCAGATTTCCCCTGCATGCTAGTCAGCTCCCAACAGTGTAAGAGCAGGAATAGTTTGGTGCCAGCCTAGGGGTTAGCTGACATCATAGGGGTGTGTGTCAGGTATACTGTACGTGGACTGGAGCCCTGTGGCTCAGGTTTGCTCCGAGCTTATCACAGCTAGGCAAGGGGGTGTGTCTGAGGCTGCCTAGCACTCTTTACATTGCCTAAGCAGTGCACACACTGCGCACCTGGTTTTAAAGGAAAAAAAAAAAGGTAAACCAGGAAATAGCAGCTCTGTGCACATTTGAGCACTGTTTGCGCTGTGTGACCCCAGGCTTAAATAGGAAAGCAATGGGAAGGGAAAACAGCAGTATGAAGGTAATCGCGTATGAAGGTAATCGCGGAGAACTAGCATAGCTGGCAGGTGAAATGCATCAGAATAAGCTAATTACACAGGCAGCAGACCAGCCCAGCCCAGAACACTACTATAAACTATGCAAACACCTTTCCCTCTGCTTTTTCCCATACTCTACACCACCAGTGTATACAAGCGGGGAAGTTTTAACAAAGACAACAAAATGATAGGGGCTGCAATAGCTATCAACCATGTGGAAGAGGCTGAGGGTGGTGAAGATGTGAATGCTGTTGACCAACCCCAGTGAGGAGACTGAGAAGAGTGTACAGACCCAGGGTAACCTACCAAGGGCTACATAAGCTGGAGATAGTGGAGCGCTATAGGGTGGACAGGGACCTCCTACAGCAAATTGTTCAGCTGTGCCGGCCATGCCTGACAGAACAGAGGGGAACCCATCCCACTGGATACCAAGGTATGTGTAGGCCTAAGAATACTAGCTACAGGTACCTTCCAAAGGCCAACTGGGGATACGATGGGGATCTGACACCATCAGCATCCAGGTTACTCCACCAGTTCCTGGATGCCATGTCAGCACATGCCGGTGAGCACGTATACTTCCCAAACATCCGTGAGGCATTGGCCAGCAATAAGCAACTGCTCTACCAAATAGCAGAATACCCTGAGGTAGTGGGTGCTACAGACTGCATCCATATACACATCAAAGGACCACCCGGTGAGCAGGGTAGAGTCTACATCAACCGCAAGGGCTTCCCCTCCATCAACTGCCAGGTCATGAGCGATGCCCAAGGCATAATAATGAATGTGTGTGCTGGCTGCCCTGGAAGCTATCACGATTCACAGATTTGTCAATGGAGACATCCCTCACGGTCACCTACTGGGGGATGCTGGATACGTACTGGAGCCGTGGCTGATGACATCCATCAGAAATGCACACACACCCGAACAAGAACTCCATAATGAGGCACACGCACAGACCAGAATGATAATTGAGCATGTGTTTGGAATGCTCAAGTCATGGTTCTAGTGCCTGGACACATCTGGTGGAACCTTGCAGTACTCACCAGCTAAATGTACCCAAATTGTCATCATATGTGCAATGCTACACAATATGATCCTGCGGAAACAGCTGTAGCAGGAACACCACGGGGCAGGGCCACACAGCCCCCCCACCATCGCCAAGGCCTGCACAGGCACAGAGTGATTCTGAGGAGGAATAAACTGAGCCTGCCCCAGAAGGCAGAAGGAGGCATGCCCAGTATGCCCTGGCCTTGGCAAAGAGGCAATGCATAGCACATACACTGACACAGGAGAGACCCAGGGAATAACACCTCTCTCTGACTCTCACATACAGTAAAAGGGATGCCAAACATGACACTAACTGTGCTCAACCAAGTGTAGGGAGTGCACTATGTGCATCCAACATAGGTAGCCCTGCAGCACCACCCTAAATACTGGGACACCCAAAAGATAAGTCACTCAATCTACCAAATGCTGAATGAAGTAGAATGTGTTATCTGTATCTATGGTATGGATGTGAGCATGCAGGGGAAGCGGGTGGCTGAATGGTATGTCAGCCGATAGTAGACACCTACAGTGGCACCATGAGATCTATAACAAATACTGATGTCACCATAGTAGCCAGTACTACACAGGGCGAAAAACCCACTGCAGAAAATGTGCTGGGCCACACGTGTGTTCCATATGACTCTCACATGCCAGTCAGGGAGGTTCACATACCCAACAGTCTCAGCCAGCAGGACAGGTGTAGACAAACACAAACAAAGGCTGTGCTATGGCCTCTGAATGATGCCTATAGGTAACCTCCCCCCACAGGCCTACATAGACAGACTACAGCAGGTCAGGCAGTGGGATGTTAGTTCTGAAAGTTAGGAAGTCAGAAACTAATATGTAGGTCAATCAAAGCTATGACCTGCAATACACCGATATGCCTCTATTCAGCATGAAAGGTTAGAATACAGAATGAAATGAAGTACTTGACATACCAGTACAGTCATAGCAAATGTGTGCAAGTGTCAGGTGTGTCCCGCCCCCATCCTGTGTAGAAATGTAAAAAACAGTCAGGTGTGCCTTCCCCCAATCCAGCGTAGAAATGTAGTAACAGTCAGGTGTGCCCCCCTCCCACAATCCTATGTAGGAAAGAAGTAAAGTACAGTTGTGTACACCTACCATAAATGTAGATGTTCGAGTGTCTTCACTGTTGCAGTCATAACTGTAGGGTGATCCTGCCGGCAGGCAGCCCGAGGTCGGCCAGAATTCCAAAGTCTGTGTCCGGCGTCGGCTGTAGCAGCAAGTACCCTGACGTCAGAATGCAGAGGTATAAAGCTGACAGCTGACGCCATCTTCTCCAGCCTTTCTTGCCCCAGATGTCAGAAGCCCCCAAAAAACAAACCAAAAGGTGTCTAAAAAGGAACACAAATACACCACAAAAGAAGTGGAAGAAAAGACGAGCAAAAATAAGAGGGGACTGGTGGGAGGGAAACACAGACTGCAACAGTGAAGACACTCGAACATCTACATTTATGGTAGGTGTACACAACTGTACTATGTTCTTCGTATTTCACTGTTGCAGTCATAACTATAGGGTGGAATCCCAAAGCTGTGAATGAGGGAGGAGGTAATGCAGAAGGGGCAGCTAGAAGGCCCTGCAAAACAGCAGAGGCAAAGCCTGCCCTAGACTTAGAATACAAAGGGAGATTATAGTGCTTAGAGAAAGTATGCACTGAACTCCAAGTGGCAGCTTCCAGAATGTCCTTGGTAGGAACTCCTCTGAGAAAAGCTGCTGAAGTGGCAGCTGCTCTAGTGGAATGACTTCTAACAGTACCTGGAATCTGTTTCCCATAGTGAGAGTAACAAAACCTTATTCCATGAGCAATCCATTTGGAAATAGTTTGTTTAGAAATAGCCTTACCTAGAGAACTGGAGGCATAAGAGATAAGCAATTGATCAGATTTTCTGAAATCTTTAGTCTTGTCCAGGTAAAATCGTAGCTGCCTGTGAATGTAAGATCATTTCCCCTTTATTTTGAGGATTTGGAAAGAAGGTAGGAAGGTGAATAGTCTGATTTAGAGCCACTTTAGAAATCGCCTTGGGCATAAATGTAGGATTTGTCCTCAAGGAAACTCTGTCTTGGAAGATAATGTATGGTTCCACAGCCATGAGAGCTTGCAACTCTGAAACCCTTCTGGCAGAAGTCAATGCCAATAAGATAGCTGTCTTCCAGGATAAGAACTTGATATCCGAAGCCACAGCAGGCTCAAAAGGAGGCAAAGTAAGTTTCTCCAAAACATAATTAAGATCCCAAGCTGGAACAGGAGGAGTTCTGGGAGGTCTTAAATTCTTAGCTCCTCTCAAAAATTGTCTCACCAGCTGGTGAGAAAAAATGGGAGTATCAGTATTAAAATGAGCCGAGATTGCAGAAGCATGAATTTTGATGGTGGAAAAGGAAAGGCCTTTAAGCAGAAGGTCTGAGAGGTAAAGTAAAATGGAGGAAATATTAGGCAAAAGAGGATCAAAACCTCGATCCTGCATCCAAATACAAAATCTTTTCCATTTTGAAGCATAAGATTTTCTAGTGCTAGGCCGCCTAGCTTCTAAAAGAACATCCAAAACTTGTTTGGGAAGAGAAGGAATCAAAGGCCCTTGAAGAGCCAAGCTGCTAGGCAGAGAGTCTTGATTTGAGAGTGTTGCATCTGACCCTGATGCTGGGACAGAAGAGAAGGGATCAGAGGAAGAATCCAAGGAGGTTCCAAGAATAGGTGTTTTAAAGTTGGATACCAAAACTGCAGAGGCCAATTTGGAGCTATCAAAATGATAGTCTTGGGTTTGTCCTGTTTTATTTTCAGTAACACCCGAGGCAGAAGAGGAAGAGGAAGGAAGGCATATCCCGAAAGATTCCTCCAGCTGAATGACAGGGCATCCACTTTCCAAGCTGTTATGTGGAAGGACCTGGTGCAAAAGAGAGGCAACTGATGATTGAGATGGGATGCAAACAGATCTATCTGAGGACAACCCCAAACTGCAGTTATTCTGCTGAATAAGTTGGGGTCCAACATCCATTCGTGAGGATCCAAAAGATTTCTGCTTAGGCCGTCTGCTAAGAGGTTCTGATTTCCTGGAATGAACTGAGCTTGAAGATGCAGATTCAGATTTAGAGCTGTGTCCCATAAATTCATGGCTAGTCTGCAAAGGGGGTAAGAGTGAGAGCCCCCTTGCTTGTTTATGTACCACATGGCTGTGGTATTGTCTGTACGAATCAGAAGAGGTCCTGGTTTCAAAAGAGTCTGGAATGCTAGAAGAGCATTTTGGACTGCCAACATTTCCTTCAAGTTGATGTGCCAGAGTAGTTGCTTCTTTGTCCAAGAGCCCTGCTGGCCAATGTCTAGAAAATGAGCTCCCCAAGCATAATCCGAAGCGTCCGTGGTTATGATCTGAGAATGTTGAGGCAAACGGAAGGGATTCCCTTTGTTCAAAGCACAAGCCCTGGACCACCAAAGGAGCTCCTTTTGGAGGCAGGGAATCAGTGGAATCATTGTGTCTCGACTGTGGTAATGCTGAGACCATACACTCTTTAGGTACCATTGAAGTTTTCTCATATGAAGCCTTGCATTTGGAATCAACAGGATGCAAGAAGCCATGTAGCCCAAAGCCTGCAGGAATTTCCTTGCAGTGAGCTGAGGTAAAATTGCCAAGGTTTTGAAAATTGAGGCCAGTTGTAATTGTTTTTCTGGAGTGAGGAAGGCCCTTTGCAAGCTTGTGTTTAGAAGAGCTCCCAAAAAAATAATTTGCTGAGAAGGGATCAAATGTGACTTTTTTGTGTTCACTGAAAATCCTAGTAGTAGGAGAAGACGTTGAACAAAATCCAGATGTTGAAGTAAAAGGTCTTTGCTGTCCGCCTGAATAAGGCAGTCGTCCAGATAGGGGTAAATTTGAATCCCCTGGAGTCTGCAATAAGCTACTACTGGAGCCAGACACTTGGTAAAGACTCTGGGCGCAGTAGATAAACCAAAGGGCAGTACAGAGAATTGAAAGTGCCTCAAACCTGCCTTGAATCTGAGGTATTTTCTGCGTTCCTGCCTGATGGGAATGTGTAAGTAGGCTTCCTTTAAGTCCAGTGTCACCATCCAAGTATCCTGGGAGAGCATTGGAAGAAGTTGTTGTAGAGTAAGCATCTTGAATTTTGGAATTTCCAGAAAGGTGTTTAATACTGAAAGGTCCAGAATAGGTCTCCATGAGTTTTGTTTTTTTGGGACCAGAAATAGTCTTGAGTAAAAACCTTTTCCCATCTGTGAAAGTGGAACAGGTTCTATGGCTCTCATGGCCAATAGAGCGTCCACTTGATTTAAGGCCTCTGACCATTGATGTTTTGGCAGATCCGACCAACCAACAGACCTTGGCAGAGTGTGAAAGTGGAATTTGTAACCTCTTAAAATCACTTCCAAAACCCATTTGTCTTGGGTAATATGAGTCCAATTTTGGTAGAAAAGAGAAAGTTTTCCTCCGAGAGGGGCTTCCAGGCAAAGAGGGCCTGTAGCCCAACAGAGAGAGTCATTGGGTCTGCTTCCTTTGTGATTGAGATCTGTCTTCTCCTCTTCTAGGGGATGAAGCAGTCCATTGTCTGGACCTGTAAGAGGCCTGAGCCCGACCTCTGGAGTGTCTGTATCTTCCCCTTTGAGGCCTGTCAGACGTGGGAAAGGACCAATTTTTGGAGGGCCAATTTCTAGTAAATCTAGGAGGCTGAACTTGTAAGAAATCTTTAACAGTCTGCATAGATTTCGCCTTATCCTCCATCTTTTTAATAACCTCCTCAGCTTTAGATCCAAACAGAACATCATGCTGAACAGGGGCATCTAACAATTTAGCCTTAACTTGCTCAGGCAAATTCTGCTCTCGAAGCCAAGCATGTCTCCTGATAACAGTACCAGAGGCTGCAGCCCTACAAGAAGCCTCCAAGGCATCAAAACCACAATGTAAACTATGTTTGCTAACTTGTTCAGTTGCATGCAATACATCCTGTAATTCCTTGTCCTCTGGACATGCAGGAAAGGTAGAAAGTTTTTGTTTTAAAACAGACAAAAGAAATTGCTGATACTTGAACATATGAAACTGGCAATTTAAAGCTCTAATAGAAAGAGTAGCAGAAGTATACACCATTTTGCCCCATCTGTCCAAGGTACGAGAATCCTTTTCAGAAGGAATATGATTTTTAGCTGAAGCGGCCTTAGCAGCCTTGGAACCCTGAGAAATAGTTTCAGGATCTGCAGAAGGGTTCTTGAACAAAAATTGATGGGAATCTGGGACTCTATAAAATCTATCCGGCTTAGAAGGAGCAGGCGGAAAAGAGTCAGGATTCAGGTTAGCTTCAGAGAAAGCATCATCCACAATATCAAAAACAGGAGGAATAGCCAAAGGTCTGTGTTGTGGGAGAAGGAGAAATTCCCTAAGTCTCTTCTTGGAAGCGGAATAATCCTGACCTTCCCAATGAAAATGCTCTCTCATCTCATGCAAGGTTTCCCCAAAAGAAAAATCTTCAGGGGGGAGAAGCAGAGGGAATAGAGCCCTCTGCATCAGAATCCTCATAAGGAGGAAAAGAGTAATCCTGTTCAGAGGAAGAGACTGAAGACACAGAAGCCTGATCAGAGGAATCATAAGGAATATCCTGTCTAGGCCTTTTTTCAGGAGGGGGGTGAGAAACCCTAATCATAGTAAGCAAATCTTCAGCCATCCTTAATAATTGCTTTTGGGTCTTGGGAGCTGAATCCGAAGAAGCTTGAGAAGAAATCCTTGGCTTAACAGGAGTCTTTGACTTTGCCTTTGTAGTAATAGTGATATGAGAAGGCCTGAAAACCCCTTCAGAAGCCGGTACCTGCACAGCGGTTCCGGACCCATCTGAAGGAGCGATGTCCGAAGGTCCTGCAGCAGATAAAATACTGAGCCTGGTTGGCTCCCCATGGGAGTCCGTGTCGGCCATCTGTTCCGAAGTGGCTGACGACAGGGGCTGCATAGAATGCTCCGGCTGCATAGAATCCTGTTTGTACCTCAGAGGCCTATCCTTGTCCTTGCGCTTTTTGTGAATTCCGGTTGTCGGTAAAGTATCCGACGACATCCTGTAATTGAACCGTCTACCGAAATAATTCAAGGCCCAATTGTACCTACGCTTAATAGTACGAGAATTAAACCTGGCACAAAACCGACAGCAAGAAACGTCGTGGTCAGGGCCTAAGCAAAGAAGACAGTAAGAGTGGAAATCTTTATGAGGTATTTGTTTTCCACACGATATACAATTATTAACTTTTTCTGACATCGGAGGAGAAGAAAAAAGTTTCCCCAACGGGGTACTTAGCTTGAGAAGAGAAGTCATCTTCGGACCGACGACAAGCAAAGCACGTTGTCCGGGCATCCGCCAACCAACAACTTGCAAGCTGCTTTCCACCGCACGGCAAGAAAGACTGGAGAAGATGGCGTCAGCTGTCAGCTTTATACCTCTGCGTTCTGACGTCAGGGTACTTGCTGCTACAGCCGACGCCGGACCCAGACTTTGGAATTCTGGCCGACCTCGGGCTGCCTGCCGGCAGGATCACCCTACAGTTATGACTGCAACAGTGAAATACGAACAACATCAGAAAGATGTGCCCGAACACATGCAGATCACAAAGGAGGTAGGACTGATGTATTGGAAAACAGCTGATGTACCTGCACATGCCAGTATAACTGGAATGCCCAATGCATATCTCTGCGTCAGATGCAAGTAGTGTCCATTACATACATGCACCCAGCTCACGCAATCATCACCCACAGGTACCTCTCTGGTCGTATCCCTGCTGTGGGGAATGGGTACAATATGACCCCATCTGTATATGGCAATAGCAAAAGAATGCAGCATGCAGTGCAGGTGTGTCACTAGCCGTAGGTAGCACCCGGCCAGCATCCACAACACCTGATCAAAACTGATGAAGGTATTGGCATGAACACCTAGCACACCTACCCTGTCACCCCAGGAGAATATACTGTATGGTGATCTGAGACTGTAGGACTGACAGAATGCAAACAGCCTGCCACATCTGGCCCGCATCAACACATAATGGCCCACAGGCCTCTGCTACGGGCGTGTCTCTCACACGTACTACCAATGCATGTTATGTCATGGACACCCAAATAACAACACAACACACTCCACAGAAGCCATTTGCAAGGCCATGTGGACAAACCACAGTAACATGTCCATGTCCTACTGCATGAACTGTGGATCAACACCAACACACAGCTGTGATGGGGTGATAACCTTAGGGAAAGTATCAGAGAATGTATGCATAATGTATGGAAGAGGACAGAATAACGAGGGGGGTGGGCAGCATGGACTGTGCAAGGTCCGACACAAAGCTGTGTGCATGCACTATCCCTGGCTGTAAACACATAAATGGGTGGCTACATACCTGCCCGTACACCACAATAGGGGTAATGTGCTGACTCATGGCCTCTGCATCTGGGTAACCTGTGCAGATCTGTACAGCTGTGAGGTATTGCCATAGCGAGATAAGGCCATACTGTCATGTTGATGGATACAAGTATGGGGTTCCTCTACCAGCACTGTACCAAAGGTGCTGAATCGGATACACAGATCCAGCAGCAAGCATCTGCAGCTCCCCCTCCAGAATGGCATAACTTACCATGAATATGTACGGGTCTGCCCACAATACCCCACATAGCTGCAGTCACCCTTGTCCCCCAAGACATCACTATGAGCAGGAATGTCCACCCAAAAGTACATGAGGACAGAAAACATCACAGTGTATAACAGTACACATGTCTGAATATCTCTGCTAACAGCAGTACCATGTAGCTGAAGCAGCACAGGCACAATTACCTACAGTACACACTATCCCCTGCACACTTTGTCCCCATATTGCCAAATGATCAACGGATACCCTGCAGAAACAGTTTGCTACCTGTAGGTGTACAACACAAAGTTCTGCACTGCAGTACAAACTACCTGGAATTGATCCACACATTCAATACAGAAGGGCATACTGGACATGCTCACACACAAACAAATGAAACCCATGTCTGCAAACAACAGTGGACCATACATATCTGGCAGTTGCAGATGTTAGTGCAGACACTCCTCAGTATGCACCAGTCACGCTTTTCACACACACAGGGGATATGAATACAGACATGTATCCAAGGACAACACACTATAAGCCAAAAGTAGGCTTGCATAAATGTGTGGAAGAGAGTGACTGTGACAAGGAGCCATTCATTATGAGGCCTGTCCCACCTAGCACACAGCCAAATGGCTACAACATGAGGTTATGTCACTCACGGTAGACATGAGCCACCAGTATCTGTCAGCATTACTGACTATGTGGTGAAAGAGCTAGCTGTACAACATGACTGTACAAGGAAGTAGTCATCTAGCAGCTGTATACACTTACCTGTGGAATATAACCCTGCATGTGCCTGCATGTGGTGTGTCAAACTGTAGATTAATGGGTTATGGCCCATGCACACACATGGCCCTCCCCACAGCCCTACTATGACAAGCCTGCTGAGGTCATCCACTTTGAAATACACCTTTGGGAAAGTTGCAGCCCACTAATCTCCGTGGCGCATCCTATAACAGCGTACTGCTGTAGTGTGATAAACTAGTTAGGTAGGAGTACTAATTCCAGACATGGCAACTGTGTGTGTGTGTGTGTGTGTGTGTGTGTGTGTGTGTGTGTGTGTGTGTGTGTGTGTGTGTGTGTGTGTGTGTGTGCAAATATATATATATATATATATATATATATATATATATATATATATATATATATATATATATATATATTTATTTATTTATTTCAGTTTGATGACCGGGGAGGTCCACTGGGCTCAGGAGCCCATTTTCAGTGGAGGCCCGGGGAGAAAAGCTCCACATTACAAAATACAAAGATAAAACAAAATACAAAATACAAAAGATAAAAATAAACATAAGATTCAAGGTACAGATACATAAGGATGCAACCGTCAGTCTACATGGTATGAATGCTGGTAATTTTTGATACAGAGGTAGTAAAAGGAATGGTGTTTACATAACATATTATTTATATCTTGAAATGGATGATTAAAGATTACAAAGAGTCTGATTCTAGTAATGGCAGAGTGGTAGAGCAAGCATAGGTTTTTAGGGAGGGAATAAAGGAGAGCAAACTATTTACAGTATTTACATATATACACAGGACAACAGTAGCAATAAGTAGATATGAACAAGGTTGATAGTAGTAAGAAATTGAATAGCATTACTGTTAATATGTACAGTGAGGGGGCTAGGTGGGGAAAGTGCAGTTGCACTTCCACTTAGAAAACAGGTAGGAATGGAGTAATTTTTTGAAATTATTAGGATTTTCTATCAATCTTAAAGAAGGAGGGAGAGAGTTCCACTTTTTGGCTAAGGAAAAAGAAAGGAGGTGCTGCCCGGGAGGTCGTTTTGGTTTATCTTATATATATGTATATATATATATGTATATATATATGTAGACGGGTCCATATGACTACATCGACAAGTCATAACATCGACATGCAGTACACCGACACGAAATCACCGACAGATTAAATAACCGAAATCCCACTTCACCGACATTCAGAAGTTCGACAACCCGACAGCGGAAAGACCGACTAGGGTAATGTGTGATCACGATCCGGTAAGTGTGCGACAGTGACGGAGGTAGGAGTGGTCAGGTAAGTGAGTTAGGGTTAGGGTGCAGGTAGGTGAAGTGTGCGTTAGTGTCAGAGCTTGGGCTAGGGGTGGGTAAGTGAGTTAGGGTTAGGGTGCAGGTAGGTGAAGTGTGCGTTAGTGTCGGAGCTTGGGCTAGGGGTGGGTAAGTGAGTTAGGGTTAGGGTGCAGGTAGGTGAAGTGTGCGATAGTGTCGGACCTTAGGGTTAGGGTTTGGGTCAGGGCTAGTGTGTATGCTATGTAGTGTAGTGTGTTGAAGTAGACCCGGTTTAGTACGTGTAGGAGTTTTGTGCAGTGGTTAGGGGCATTTACTTAGTGACTGCTTCGTTGTCGAACTTGTGAATGTCGGTGAAGTGGGATTTCGGTTATTTAATCTGTCGGTGATTTCGTGTCGGAGTACTGAATGTCGATGTTATGACTTGTCGATGTAATGATATGGACCCATATCTATATATATATATATATATATATATATATATATATATATATATATATATATATACAAATAAATAAATAGAGAGAGAGAACGCAATGCTTTTTAGGCTAGTCACACGCAATACAATTCAAATGCCCTACTTTGGCAAGGCTGCTGATGTCATTCACTGTGAAATGCACCTTTCGGAAAGCTGTAGCCCAGTAATCTCTGTGGAGCGTCCTATAACTGCGCACTGCTGTAATGTGATAAAATAGTTAGGAGTTCTACTCTCAGAAATGGCAACTGTGTGTGTGTCTCTCTCTCTGTGTAGACAGCAATGCTTTTTAGGCTAGTCACACTCAGTACAATTCAAATGCCCTACTTTGGCAAGGCTGCTGATGTCATTCACTGTGAAATACACTTTCAGAAAGCTGTAGCCCAGTAATCTCTGTGGTGTGTCCTGTAACTGCGTAATAATGTAGTGTGATATAGAACTCTGGTAGGGGTTCTATTCCCACACATGGTAGTTGTGGATGTTTTTCTGTGTAGAGAGCAATGCATTTTAGGCTAGTCACACTCACTACAATACAAATGTCCTACTTTGGCAATCCTGCTGATGTCATTTACTGTGAAATACACCTTTGGGGAAAGAATACTCCAGTAATCCAGGTGAAATATAACTTTGGGAAAGGAGTACTCCAGTAATCTCCATGGTGCATCCTATAACTGCGTAGTGCTGCAGTGTAATACACTAGTTAGGTAGGAGTTTGAATCCTAGACATGTGCAGGTGTGTGTGTTTATCATTTGTATCCTGTGTGGAGGTGGCTGTGAGTGTGTAACAACTGGACTCGATGTGGAGCGGGTTTTGTAAATTTCTTGTATGGTGGCCCTAGTATTTTTATTTATTTTACATTTGTTTACCGGGAAAATCCAGCTGGACCAGGCCCATTTTCAGTGGAGGCCCGGGGAGAAAAACTCCACAATTAAGATTTTTATACAATGAGAAATGTACAAAACAGGTAATAGAAAAACTTAATTTACAAGCAGAGTTATTCATAACTTTAACAATAGTTAAACGGGCATTGTAGGACTAAGATACAGTTATGAGTAATATTTACAAGGGCTCAGACAGATATATTAAGAAATTAGTTCACAAATAGTTTACAGGTTTTGCAGGAATAAAAATTATAGTTAGAAATAATTTTTACAAAGGTAGTATGTACTGCTTGCAGTTTTAGTAAGTATGCACAGAAAGGAACACAGAGTTTGGTATATGATAAGAGTCCGTATTTCTATGTGAATAGAAATAGTGTGAATTTTTGACTGGAGTAGTTTGGTAGAAGAGAAAGGTATAGAGATTACCAAGTGATACACGGGCAAATCCAACTTGTCCTGAGATGGGATTGGAGTAATTTTTTGAAGTTTGTATTTGTTGTTGTGGAGGTTATACTGGTGGGGAGACGGTTCCATTTTTCAGCTATGATGTGGGAAAAGGGCTTTTCCTGCAGTGTTGTTAGCAGTAGTAACAGTGAGGAGGGGTTTATTGGCTGAGCGAAGATGGTGACTGGAAGAGTGGGAGGTTATTAGCCGACAGAGTGCTGGAGTTTTGTCTGGGTGGTTTCTGATGTTAAAGATGTGGGTGAGTTGTTGGTAAGTTAGTAAGTTAGGAAATTCAAGCCAGTGAATTTCTTTTAGTATTTGGCAGTGGTGAATTCTAAAGGAGGAATTGTTCGCAAATTTTGCTATTTTGTTATAGCATGACTGACTTATCCAGATCTGATTTTTTTAGTGTGGGTTAGGATTGGTGCGGCATAAGTAAGTGCTGATAGGAGGCGAGTTTGAGCTAGAGTGATCCGTGCTTTTGCTGTGAGAGAGTTTTTGTGCCTGTATAGGGTTCCATAGGGTTCCCATTTTCTTATGAACTTTTTGTATAGGGTTCCATAGGGTTTCCATTTTCTTATGAACTTTTTGAATGGTTTGTGCTATGTGAAGGTCAAATGATAGGTTGTCTGTTTCAACTCCTAGGAGTTTTGTGTGGGTGGATGGAGAGATACCACCATTCCTAGATGAGATAGTGAAAGTGGAGGGGGGTTGTTTTATTAGGTGTGAACAGCAGAAGTTTGGTTTTGTTAGGATTAAGAATAAGTTGGATGTCAGTGATCCAAGTTTCAATAACAGAATGATTCCCGGGCAAGTTGTTGTAGGGTGTTGACAGATGGGGATGCACAGAGGAGAGTGGAATCATCTGTATACTGAATTAGTGAGGCTTGTTTAGAGGTGGTATACAGATCGTTTGTGAAGATGGTAAAAAGTAGTGGGCCTAGTATTGAGCCTTGAGGTACTCCTATAGAGTTAGAGAGAGGGGGGATAGATCATTGTGCCATTGTACAGATTGTTGTCTGTTTGACAGGTAGCTATTGAACCAGGAGATGGTAGAGGAAGTAAAGGATAGAGAATGAAGGGTGTCCAGTAGTTTAGGGTATGAGACTATGTCGAAAGCTTTTGACAGGTCTAAAATGGGAGCAGATACATAGTTGCTGTTGTTTCTATGTTGATTAACCAAGTCGGTGAATGAGAGAAGAGCATATGTTGTACTATGGTGAGGGCGGAAACCATGTTAGGTGGATGAGAGACGTTTGTGTCTAGGAATTTAATAACTTGTGAGAGTATGCATTTCTCTAGGAGTTTATATAAGAGGGAAAGAATAGCTATTGGCCTACAGTTGGAAAAGTCGTAAGACTTACCTCCTTTGTGAAGAGGTATAATGTAGGATATTTTCCATAGCTCTGGTAAATAAGCTTCCTGAATAGACCGGTTTATTAGGATTGATACCGGGTAAGAAAGAGTCAGCTGCTATTCTTAGGAAGTTAGCAGGTATATCATCTGCAGCTAGTGTGTTGGGTTTTAGTTTGAGGAGGTTACTAATTTTTGATGTGAGGGAGAAGGATGGTTGGTTAGTAGTATTGTCAGGAGTGTTCCCAGAAGTTGTGTTAGATGAGGTATTAGTGTTTGTTAGCTGGTTGGACAGAGTTTGGATCGGGTTTATGAAGTGAGAGTTAAGCTGGGAGGCTATATCTTTGCTGTTAGTATATGGGGAGGAGGGGGTTGCAATTGTTCCTGGTTTTAGTACAGAGCTGACAGAATGCCAACATTTTGGGGGATTGTTTGAGTATTTGTTTTGGAGATCTAGCAAGTAGTTTTGTTTGTCTAGTTCAGTTTGTATTTTGGCTAAGATCCTAAGTTGCTTATACTTTTGCTTGGTATGATCAGAGTTGTCTCGTTTCCATTGCTTCCAGGTCTTGTCTCTGGTTTTAAGAAGGGCTCTTAACCATGGTGCATAGTTTGCTTTGATTTTTCTCTTTCTTACTGGTGCAATGGAATTTAGAACCGAGATAAATGTATTATTAAAGTACTCTACTGCCTGATCTAGGTGCAAGGTTTTTAGTGGGAGCCAGTTACATTGGTGGAGAATGTTGTTTAGCTTGTCTGGGGTTAAGTTATGATCATCCCTGATGTACTTATAGGTTATGGGTTTAGGGGGTGTTGGTTCATTTCCTGAGGAGGAAAGTGGGGAGATGGTCACTGAGTATGTCTAGTATGGATCCTACTTGATAGTGATGTTTGGGGCTATTTACTAGTGTCCAGTCAATAATTGTTTGTTTATGGGTTTCCTTATCTATTCAGGTGGGGTCTTGAATTAGTTGCATGAAATTGTAGAGGTTAATACTGTTGGTAGGGTTTTTGGAGCTGCAGGTTTGCCAGTCGGTATTGAGGTCGCCTAATAAAATTGTTTCTTGAGGGGAGTTCTGATTCAGCCATTGAAGGATCTCTTCTATGGCTGGGGAGCTTTCTCCAGGAGGAATGTATCAACAAAGGACGTCAATTTTTTTTTCATTGCTTACTGATAGAATAGAGCCTATGGTTTTGGCAATTTGAAATGTTGGTAGAGGGGTATGAAATGGCTGGAGGTTTATTTCATTTTTAAATAGAACTGCGACTAAACCATTCTTACTATTTTTTCTATCTAGCCTTAGGATGTTGTAACCTGGTGGTAGAATCTCATTGCTAGTGAAGTGTGGTTTCCACCAGGTTTCGGTAATGGTTCAATGTCAGGGGAGTAATGAATAATAAAAGCATGTAGGTCTTCTTGTTTATTTGAAATACTTCTTATGTTGATATTTATTAGGAGGAGCTCGGCGTGAGCTCTATTTGGAAGGTCAGTAAAGGACGGTCCTGGGTTTGGGTGTTATGTCACCAGTTATGAGGAGTCTTTTACTGAATTTAAATGCGTGTTTGATAACATAGGTTAGATTTGAGAGTGATATGCATACTGCTTTCCTATTGATAGTAGTAGATAGATGGATGTTAGATGTGTGTGGCATAATAGTGGAAAATAATGTTGGACATACTGTAAAGCATATATGGGAGGTGGTGTGTTTTTCATTATGTGCAGTATGGAATGAGATGGTGTCTAAGGGTAGGTTAGTTTGTATGGTTGTAGTGGAGGAAAGGTGGGTGAGGGCTAGTAGGACTTGCATTATGGTTGTTTGGAAGCTATTAGTAGTGTTATTTGATATGGGGTGGAGGCGGGGTATGGATGAGTAAGTACAGGTATGGGTGTGGAGGTAGAGTAGGAGGAGCTACGAATTAGCTATGGCTGGTGATTGCAGTGGGAAGTATGTCAGGTGACTAGGGTGAGGTATAAGTTTAGCAGTAGTGGGTTGGGAGGGATTTGGGGGTATGGTTGGGGAGCGGAGTGAGCCCGAAGGGTGAACTGAGCAGGTACAGACCCCCCCCCCCAGCAGAGGGTGAGCACCAAAAAAGTATCAGTAAGGGTAAGTGATGGCTGAACACTGATAGTGGTGCCAAGACTGCTGAAGTCTGTAGTTCAAGTAAAATAGGTAGGTAAAGATGCTATGATAGACAGAAAGATATAAATAAAGGGTTGCCAGACCTGGAAAAGGCCCCTTTAGGAGGGATAGCACCAAGATTACCTTTATTTGGATATACTGGGTACTAGCTAGTCAAGGAGCAATTCTGAGGGGTTGTGCCATCTAGTGGGGAAAATGGGGTATCCCTGCAAGTGTGCACGCTGTCGGGGCTCAGCAGACCACAACTAAAAGGAGTTTAAGTTCAAATTCCAAAGAGCAGATAGGGAAACTGACTCGTTATATAAAACGTAGTTACAGGAGCTTACATGCAGTTAAACTACAGAGCAGGATTCAGGGAGATGAGGTCCACTGCAGAGATTTTTACACTGGGCAGAATGCTTTCCTGGGTGGGAGGGAGTTTTAGACCGTGCTTGCTGGAAGAAAAAAAGGTAGCATTAGAGGTAGAAGTAGTGGGGTAACAGTGTAGAATGTGAGGGTAATTACATGTGGATACGTGAGAGAGATGAGTAAGGTGTAGGAAGCTCAGAGTGAATGCAAAGAAAAACAAAAGCAAGTAGGTAGTTGAGATGGTGCGTAGAGGAGGCTTAGTTACAGAGTTGTAAAGTGTATGAATCAGTAACATAACATCTCAGTTGCAAAGGCAGAAATATCCCAATACATTCATATAACAAAGTTCTAGTTTGTTGTTGTTGGCCTTTCGGCTTTTCCCAGTTAGGGGTCACCACAGCAGAACTCGGGTCAGCTAATGATTGGCAGTTGTTTTTTATGGTGCCGAGTTGCCAGCCTGACACCCAACCTTCAACAAAGGCAAGCCCATTAAACGCATCTCTTTCGAACTCCCACTTGACTGCAGGGAGGACATGCAGACTCCACACAAAAGGCACTCCCAACCCAAGCAGAGAATCGAACGGGAGAACCTCTTGCTGTGAGGCAACAACGCTACCGCTGCACCACCGCGGAACAAAGTTCTAGTTTGCACCATGGGTAATCAAAGAATACAGTCAGATAAATAGCAGAACATATAAACTATGCTTTCTAGTTAATAACAGCATTTAGGCAGAGCAGACTTGAAAACAGGATTAAATCAGTCCTCTAGACAGATCAGTTTAAAAATACAGTTCAAAGCTACTGAATTGCTTGCCTATATAGTGTAAAGTAGCTGTAGGCTGCTGTTACAATTATACATCTCAATTGGGTATTAGCTAAGATAAAAAGCAGTTTTTTCCCGCTGTACTATAGCACTAGGCAGATAGTATTACATGCCCTTTCATATGGAAACTGTGGGCATCTATTAGTGTAGGAGAAAGCCGTGTTTACCACTTTGTATCACCTAGGATATTAGTGTTACTAAAAAAGCCATTTTTCCTGCCGAATAAGACCACTAGGCAGCTAGCAATGTAAACCCTGTTATTTTCTAACAGAATTTGATATTACTGAAGCTAAAAGCTGTTCGTAATACTTTACAGCTGAAAAGAGTAGCAGAAAAAGCAGTTTTCCCGCCCAATAACTCTAGGCAGCTAGCACTGTAAACCCTGTTATATTCTAACAGAATCTACTATTACTGAAGCTACAAGCCATTTGTAACACTTTCAGCTTAACAGTGTAGCTGAAAAAGCCTTTCTTCCACCCTTTAACACTAGGCGGCTAGCAATGTAAACCCTGTTATATTATTGCAGATCCTGACATTACTGAAGCTAAAAGCCACTAATAATACATTACAGCTGAAAAGCAGTCTTCCCGCCTAATAACAAAACTAGGTAGCTAGCAATGTAGACCCTGTAAACCCTGTTAGAT
Organism: Protopterus annectens; assembly: GCF_019279795.1. Classification (NCBI taxonomy): domain Eukaryota; kingdom Metazoa; phylum Chordata; order Ceratodontiformes; family Protopteridae; genus Protopterus; species Protopterus annectens. Next base: position 163,192,415 of record NC_056747.1, on the reverse strand, counting down.
TATTACAGACGTTTATATTAACAAAGCTAAAAGCCTTAGAAAAATCTTAGAAAAATATCACAATGTCCACCGTACAGGGCTAACAGATGTGAAATAGGCAAGTGGCTGGGGTGCAAAAACATACCCCTACATGTGACATCAAGGCCAGGTGAACAGAGTTAGCAACCCTTGTATTACCCACAGAACACCCTCATCCCATGTCTCATACACACACACACCTGCCTAAGCAGCAGCCGCTATGTTAGTAGTACCCTGCATATTGCCCACCGATACTAACCACGGTGTGATTGCAGTGGGCTACAGAGGGCATGGCACCCTGTCCATCATTCCAATATGCACGTACATGCAGACAGTGCACCTTCCCTAGGTTCCCCACTGGATACCTGCAACACCTGTGGTGCCATCAAATGTGACCCACAAAGGATATATCATGTCTGAAAAACAAGCCCTGTATGGAAAGATGCCACTGACACCAGGGAATACCTGTATCACACTATCAATGTAGGTGCAGGGTCAACCTGCTGTCCATTAACAGTTCCTGCCACATGAGGCTAGGACTGACACATCTGATGATAATCTGTATACACAACATGGGCCAGACACCCCAGGTACGGTTCCATATGTCACTGAACATGCATTTGTGAGGTGTGCACATCCCAGACACCGTTCATGTCATGGACTAAGGAACACATACATGGCAAGCAATGCACAGCATTGGCCACATGCAACAGTTACCCAGGTGACTGGATGGTGAATACAATACCCACCTGTGTGGGCAAATCCAGACACTACACCCCGAGCCACACTGCAGACCATTGTCATGTGGCCTGATGCCAAGGTATACCCATAACCTAGCCTTGTACAGCCATCTGGCACAGTCGACCACAACACACCCTTGAAGCAATGCATCCATGCATGTCAGTACTGGCACCCTGTGTGTGTGTGTGTGTGTGTGTGTGTGTGTGTGTGTTTGTTGTACAATGCCTATGATCACATTCACACTCACTACAAATCCCATTGGCATACTGAACCATGCTGTTTGATGTCAGACACCTCCACATACCCTTTTGCCCATATAACTGCAGTATGACCCCTGTGGTGCATGAGATACCTGCACAGTACTGTATTGTGGCAACCTAACTAGTGATGAGTTGTATTCCTGGCCCTGCCAATTGTGTCAATGTGTGTGCGTACCTGTGAGAGTGTGGCTGTGTTGACGCTGACACCTGTTCATGTGACAGGCACATGTACTACACCTACCAAATCGCAACCGTATCACTGTTGCAGATGTCACACCATCACGTATATGTTTGGAGGGCTCCTCAACATGTACCCTATGTGGCACACCCAATAACTACATAGACATGTGATAGCAACTACATAGTCGTCAGGGGTTTTGATACCCTGTACCATTAGGTTTGTGACAAACATGCTTAAGTTTTACTCTCCCACCCCTCCCTGACTTATCGTTGCCTCTATCTGCCTCTCTCACTCCCTCTCTGGTGGATGTGGAGACTTGCACCTGCTTAGTTTAGGCAGCAGCATGTGCATTAAGTGCTGCTCATGACCAGCTTTTGGCCTCTGCATGAATTGCAGTGTGAGGATTGCAGTCTGTAGATGGTGACAGCCGTGAGAGTTATTGACTTCATATCCCTCATAGGACATATGTTGCAACAAACCCTGTTACAACAGTAAATGTATGAGGTCATCACACAGCAACATGTCAATATTGGCCCTGTGTTTGTGCCACCAGCCACAGTTGTCAACCTTTGTACATATGTCATGCAGTAAGAGTTGCATATGTGCTGTACACCATATTTATTGACATCATATCTGATAAGCCAGTGAGACATCAGACTGCTACATGTGTTATGTATATTAGGGGTTATATTTGAGGACTTAACCTGGACATTTTGTGGGTGCGTGTACAGTACTGCCTGTGTACTCATGGTGATTGTCGACAGTGTGTATATTGTTAATATGTATCTTGGCCTGTGTACAGACTGTGGTAGAAGTCATTGTTCTTAGTTCTGTTCTATCTGATGTTACATGTTGCTCCACTGTAGGTACCCTATTGGCTTACATGTTTGTAGGGCCAAACACATGACCCATACCACAGACAGGCATGGGACCACAGTGTGTAGCAGGCCCAGTGTATGTAGGGTTAGTGTGGGAGTGGCACATATGAGGAAGGTGTTGAACAGATAGTCCATTTACTGTAATATTAATAACAAGGACTACACAATTTAGGAAGTAAAGGCAATTGCTCAATACTACTCAATATGTGTACTGACAGCTATATTGGTAAAACAACAGCTGTCTTCACAGTGGTCATGGCATAGTGGTTAAGTGTTGTGACTTAGTGTAGAGGGTCCTGGGCTCAAGAACTGTAAGGGTTGTTCATTTTGCTGCTGGGCAGAACAAGGGCTGTCAGATACAGAGTGGTTAAGGCAGTTTTGAGCAGCTTTAAGCGGGTTTGTGTGAAGCTAAGTGGTGCTAAGCTATGGGTAAACGTATGGGCGCTTACACAGTGCAGGCTTTGCTTACCAGTGTGCAAATGTGCTAAGCTGTTATATTGCAGTAGTGTTGATAATTGGTAAGCATGGCTTAGCCCTGGTAACCAGTGGTTACCACACCATCCTGTGTACTGCCACCAAACGCCAGCTGTCCCTCCGCTACGGCCAATGGTGATGGGGAATGTATAGGCACTGGAACTGTGTGCAGGGTTGGGGTGGCTAAAAGGGGGATGTCAAATGTTTGCGCAGTGTAGGCCCCTGATAACCCAACCTATGCCTAAACAGCACTATCATCATCTTTGGTGTCTGTATGGACACCAACATTAGATTGCATGTAGGAGGGACCCTGCCCCACCTTGCCACCTGTGGGGGAAACAAATGCACTAACACCTGTACAGCACTGCTTAACAGTAAACACACACACCTCCGTAATTCCACCTGTCCGTGGCTTTACAGACAGTCCCATGTATATGTCCATGTGGTACCCCATCCTGCATCACACTTGTTAACATATACACATTGATACCACTCATTAACATATCAGTCCTCTAAATGCCTACACAAGCAGTCACAACACAAGACCTGTTACTACATTACGTGCCTGACCTGTGTGTAGTGGTTTTACATGGCCTCACTGCTGTTATTCGATATGCACCCTGTGTATGTGCAGACATCATAAGCATGGCCCCTACATGTGTGGGCTACTATGCTCTATCCATATTATCATGCACTGGTGCGTCATGTGTATGTAATGCTCAGTACATGCCAGATATTCTGCTCATTCGGCCTTTCATGTGACAGCTGTAATATTTGGATACATTCCCTGGTGTTGACTAGTACTTCCCCAATGCATCTGTAGTCCTGCATACATGGGTTGTAGATTACCTCTCTGCTGAATGCGATATTAAAGGCGTATCTGGCATCTACCTTCCCTCTCTATGCCTGTTCCATGCTATAGACCATATTACACTATCAGCTGTCCTGTGGTTACACACAAAACAAGTATTCCTGGTGTGTAATGTGGCACTCCTGTACATGACAAACTGATAAATGAAAACAAAAACTAAAACCAATAAATGCCAATGCACCACATCCCTTCAGCTATAAACCACGAACTTGAATGGTAAAAAATAGATACTTTAATGACAAAAACAATGTTAGCGCTTTTGTTTAAATCTCTGTTAAACTTCCTCAGACATTTAAAATGTGTTACATCATTTCCTTTTATATCACCACTTTGTTTCCCATTGGACTCTCATTAACATAAATTAGCATATACGTAAATACTACCATTTGAGTCTATCTAAATACATATTATCAAACCAATATGTGGATTTGCTCACAAAAAATTTGAAATACTGCAGCAATGTACATTTTTAAAAAATACTGAATTGGCATTTAAAATATTTAAAAACTTTTAAAACTTAGAATTGTTTAAAATGTCATAAGATTCTTTTTTACATATGAAAATGTGAAAAATGTAAGAAATTAAATAATGTTGCATCAAAAATAATTTTAAACAATAAAAATGTAAGTATTTCCACATAAACATAATAACATGTAAAAAACTGAATTATACATTGCACATAAATAACTTAAAATGCATGCCATTAAACAATTTTCTTTCTTTGTAATGCTTTTAATTTTAATACAGGTGCTATAGAAGTACATTCATTAATTCATGGCCACTTATCAGCTTGAACTCTAATTTGCCATTTTAGTTCTTTGAGTTCTAGATATGCCCCCCCCCCCCACCCCATGGTTCCTTTTCCATTATGCTTACGTGGTCTTATAGCCATAAAAAGAAACTGATGGCTACTAAACTCACTGACATGTTTAGTCAAAGCATTAAATTAATTTTCTTTATGGCACATTCATGTTCATATAGTCTTTGAGTGAGACGCTGCTCGGTTTTTCCAATATAAAATACTGGACAAGAATTACATACAGCTAAATAGACCACTGCTTTTGAATTGCAAGTATATCTGCTTTTTACAAAGTATTTAATGTCTCTTAAGTAAAAACTGTCAGCAATATTGATTTTATGACACGAATGGCATGCCCCACATTTCGACATACCCAAATTTGTTTGGATCGATCTGTACGTAACTGGTTTGAAAATCTCTTTGAAACACTTTCCTTTTCGATACACAACTTTGGGTTTCTCATCCATGCGGGTCCTAATGTGTGGGGTCCCCATAGGGATTTTGAATTTTGCGCTTTTCGGTGTTCTGCAGTTTTGTTGTTTTGGTCTCCTTCAAAACACTGTTGATGTTCTGGTGTTTTGAAGGAGACCCTATATATATATATATATATATATATATATATATATATATATATATGTATCAGGTCTACAATTTCACAACACCTTCCTGCACAACTGCACTGTTCTGCCTTGCTACAACACAGACAGGAGCCACATATGGACATAGCCTGACATTAGGGCGGTATATGTAGGGCCAGATTGCAGGTAACCCTATTACACACCTATGGCATTCCTGCATGCTACAATACAGATTAAACAGAGTCTCCTGCAAGGGGTGGGCTGTGGATCTCATGTGTCCACCATAATGGCATTACTTCTATCACAAGCTATTGGCCTTGTAATATACATACTTCCCATTACAAAACACACACTATGATGGCTTACATGTTATCACTCAGTGCTGCTCTGCACGGCTGAGGGGTATGGCCCATTACCCACAGGGAGGGACTCTATTGTCCTTAGCAGTTGTTCAGCCGATGTTCAGCTGAACATCATTACAACACCTGATGGCACATACAAATCGTTCCACATCATCTATCTCATTATTATGGATCAAGTACTACAGTCAGTTACATACATATATACTTCACATACCTGTTCTGGGATTGCAGACTCTTCTAGAGTGTTTGGTATTTTTTGTTTTATTTACCTATATGTGTGCACTCTCACTCTCTCTCTTTGAAGTCTCTCTCCAGTAAATGGAATGAGCTGCTTTGCATAGATTGCAGCATGGAATTTGTAGGTGATGCACATGATCAGGTGATGGCCTCTGCACCAATCGGTGTCCTCCACTTGCTACCTGCATGTAGCATGCTATGTAGTGCTTCCAATGACCACTGTCATGACAACCAACTACTATAAATCCCTACATCATGTGGGCATGGTCCCTTTACCTTTCTTGTATGATGGACATCCTTCCTGTGTGGGGGCATCAGTGTTACAGACAGCAGGTAGCAATACCTCTTACAGGAGAACCTGCACACTCAGGCCAGCTACATATTTGTAGGAGGTTCCAGAACTACAGACAGAGTGCGAGTAGAGCTGTATGCATTGTATAGCACTGGTGTTACAGGGTGTGTGTGTACATACTAGTTTAATTTGAAATGCAGTCTGTCTGCATAGCTCTCAACTGTGGGTCTATCCTCCTGATGGCCAGAGGTGTGTCTATTATGTTTTGTCTGTCCACCACTCAGGTCTTGTGCCAGATATATCACTGGCAGTGTGTGCTGAGTGCCATCAGTACATGGCTACATCCATTTCTGTTTCTAACTTCATGTTCCTGACTAAGGGTATGTTGCAGACTATCCTGTAACACCAGCGACTTGCTTAGTGTACGACCAAAGTTTTACACATATGGGCCTGTGTTCCAGCCTCTGTCCTCCACCTACATACCAAGCTATGCACATATGACATGCTGTCAGGGGTTGTTCTGCAGTGGGCTGAGAGTATGTCATGCTGTCATTCCTGCCATCAGTCCACTGCTGTGTCCACCACACATACTGTGTGGTTGGGGCCGTATATGTGTGGGTTCACCTACACAATACATGTGTGCCCTTATGCAGTCCAGAGGCCAGAGTATGTAACAGTGGTACATGGCCCTGTACTACTGAGTCAGGGGGGGGGATGCACCATAACTAACCTAGGCTGTTACAACATGAAGGGGTATCAGGGGTAAGCTGCCTTAAGGTATCTGGATGTACAATACCATACAATCCACCTTGGGTAAACACAGGCCTACAGCCTACTGCCATACAGACTGTTCTGTTTTCAGGGTGATTGTGATGGTGTCATAGGTTCATAGGTTCACATGTTGGTACTAGGCTATCGGCCCTAGGGCCTATGCAAGCCTAGCCATAACAATTCCCTGGATATTTCTTCCCACAATATTTACTTCTCCAGGCCCTTGTCTAGCAGGGCGACTGACATGATCCCCGGGGTGAATTTCCTATCTCCCATCCAATCATCAAGGTTCCTTTTGAAGAGGGCCAATGACGCGCTCTGCTTGATATATATGGGCAGTCTATTCCAGAGTGTGGGGAGTCTCTGGGTCAGGAACCTATCCCTCCAGCATGTTTTGTTCATTGTGATAAGGTTTAGATCCCTGGAGCGTGTGGCTCTGAGGAATTGGGATTTCTTTAAGTGGAGCATGTCCAACAGCTCAGGGTTTGACATGGCCATGTATGTTAAGCACAGATCGCCTCTGAGTAGACGATATGGCACAGAGTATAGCTGGAGTTTTTTTTTTAGACAGTCAGTATATGGCATCTGCTTTAGGCCTGTGATTCTTTTAGTGAGGTATTTCTGTGGCCTTTCCAGCTGTTGCAGATGTCTTGTGAGGTACACACCAAAAGGGGCATTATACTCTATAATGGGTCTAATGAGGGATGAGTACAGTGGGACAATGACCTCCTTTATTCTGGACGAAAAGCCCTTAGTGATGAGGTGTGCCACATAGGATTTCCTGACTGTTGTGGCAATGTGGTTATCGAAAGTGAGACCACTGTCCACCTGTGTCCCTAAGTCTCTCATCACACTTTCGATGTTTAGTGTCCTGCCACCTATGTGGTAATTCAGGAGTACATGTTTTTTCCCAAAGGGGATAACTACACATTTCTTGGCATTAAGCTTGAGCCCATGGCTCTGGCACCAGGCATCTGTTTCTGTAAGGCCCTTTTGTAGAATATCCACATAATTTGGGGATTCAATAATGGCTCCCAGTTTCCAGTCATCTGTGAACTTTGTTAGCCAGAGTCCCTTAGTGTTGGCCTGTACTTCAGAGAAGTAGATGCCAAACAAGAGTGGTCCCAGGACTGAACCCTGAGGTACTCCACTTGTCACTTGTCTGGAGCTGGATTTGGAGTCGGCTACTTTTACTGTCTGGGTTCCGTCAGTAAGCCAGTTAGCAACCCATCAAGTGACGTAGGGATTTATGCCCAGCTTAGTAAGTTTATCTATAATTCCAGAGTGGGGGATAGTGTCAAAGGCCTTGGCGAGGTCCAGATAGGTTGTGTGGACTGCCTTGCCCACGTCCACAGCTCTGGAGAGTGATTCGAAGAAGTCAGTCAGATTCAGAAGAAAAGATCGGCCCTTCACAAACCCAAACTGGATGGGGTCCAGTGTTTGAAGGCTGCCAATGTCTTTGTTTATAAGTTAAAAGCCAAACGGATCAGGAGACTGTGACAGACCACAAATGCCATAACAAACCAGGAAAAAATATACCTAAGTAGTAGAGACCTATGGTTACAAAGTAGAGGTTACTTTAATTGTGAGTCTAGAGGCTTGGTTTACTTAGTAATTTGTAAAAAATGTGTATCTTTTTACGTAGGTAAGACCGAGAGATCCCTGAAAAAGAGGATCTACGAGCACACATACGACATTAAGAAAAAGAAAGAAACCAACGCATTATTTAGACACTCACAATTATGTAAGGAATATGAATACAGAATTTTTGTTTTGGACCAGGTGAAAGTGGACATAAGAAGTGGGCCCTGGGAAGAAAATATTGCCTATAAAGAACTATGGTGGCAATTAAACCTAGAGGCAAACAAAACCCCTGGTTTAAATGAATACATTTCTATTTTACCCCTGTTAAAATTAAAAGCAATGAAGATATAATACAAAAATACCTGCCATAACCAAAAGGATCAGTAGATGGGCACTATAAACATTAAAATGCGAGTCAAACGATACTAAAAACAAATACATCAACAAGCCAAATTAATATTAAATCAGAATAGAACAAAAAATAAATGCAATAGCCAGATTCAATGAGTTTCAACATTTTAATGAGTATTTTATTCATGATATTTAATTTATTTGTATTTTATAATGTTTTTAAATTTATTCACAAAAGGTAAAGTAGAAAGTATAAGAGAGGGAAGTATTAACACTGATGTTTTTTTCAAAAACTAAAGGACTGATATGATTGGATAGGTTTTAATTACATATGTATAAAAGCTGATTTTGTGTTTTTAGCACTTTGTATCTGATGAAGTCACTTGGACGAAAACGCAGTTTAATAAAGCGTTTATCTTTGGATTATTTCACCATTACGGCATTTGTGGTCTGTCTCAGTCTCCTGATCCGTTTGGCTTTTTACTTTGTTATTGGTCTCGAGTGGAGGTTGGCCGTTGCTTTTCTTTTGTTAGTGATTATCGGAACGGCATGGAGAAGGAGAAGGAGACAGTACCCGTTACTGAAGACGGGAACCAGACCAGGAAACTAGTAGGACAGTTGACTGCACTAGTGGATCTTTTAACGCCCCTGTGTGAATCTATGGTGAAGCGCACACTAAACCCGGAAGTGCACAAGGAGGATGAAGGAGCAGGTGAACGCCAACAGCGACCTAAACGCAAAAGACATTGCCAAGGTGCTGGAAGTGGAGGAGCGGACTGGGAAGGACCGAACGGTCAAACTTTTGACCCAGCAACCACACCCGGTGTACTGCAGGATTGGGAAAGTGTAAATATGGAGGATGACATCCGCGAAGACAACGACCCACAGGGGCGTTCAAACAGAGGTACTGTACTTTTCTCCAATACAAGGGAGATGAATAATTGGTTAAACGAACCATTTAACTTTAATTGTAATTTTAAGGAAGTCAATAATCTTCCACAGTACAACAATTGTTCTTTCAAGCAAAATGTAGAGAATGTATCCAGGCTTATGTACAAATACAAATCCATTATTATAGAGAATGGATACCTTAATGAATGCTTGAAAAGAGACATAGTCCCTAAGGGACTTCGGACTTGGAAGTATCCCAACAATGTCCAGTTGGGATCAGAATTCCACAAAGAACTGTTGAAAGTTTTTAATAAATGTGGCTTGGACATTATTAAATGTATTATTGAGGAAAATAACAGGAATCTGGAAACTATACAAGAGCAAATCAATGAAATAGACTCACATATAAAAGAGGATTTAACTTTTGAAATTAAAGAAAATAGGCAGAAATATTTAGAACTAAAGGGAGAAACGGACGAGAGATGTAAGGGGTTAGTAAAAAGGAAACTTGAAAAACTAAAAAGGGACATACTAGAATATGAGAATGAGACAAGTTACCCAAAACCAGTGTGTAGCAGTATCCCCTCATACCAAAGAAGAACTTATAATAATAGAGGGCAGGGTACACAAGGTGTAAGAAATGATTACAGGGACCCTTATAAGGAGACCCATTACTTCAACTATGACAATGATTTCCCACCCTTGGAGAGACAACAAAATGAACATAGCCCAGAAAATAGAAACAGTAAAAATTTTTACAGGAGGGGGGGGATAAGGGGAAGGGGGAACTACAGACAGTAGTACCTTCACCCACTGTTACAATGGATACGACCAATTATATATTCAAAGAGGGTAACAAACACACATATAAGGGTTTCACAATATACAACTTTTGCAACTTAGAACTCAAAGAAGAACATTTCACACTGATGGAAAGGGGTTTCAAATTTATTCCACTATCCAGAGGGAAAAGAGTACAAACATTAATAGATATAAAACTTTTTATTAGAAAAGTAAATTTGGAATTGTTATTCAGGAAAGAAGAATTTCATCTTCGGAGAAACACTATAAAAGTGACCGAGGAACAAAGAATACTCAAGAGAAAGTCCACTTTCAATCCACCTATTCAAGCACAGTTAAAAATTTTTGAAAAAGTAATGGAAAACGAGATTAAGAGGGTAGACAAAAATGTGAGATACAAGCATAACTTGGACAGGCAAGAGACAAAAACACTAGAAGAACTTAGAAATAACGAGGGGATCAGGGTCATGAAGCCTGACAAGGGAGGGGGGTTGTCTTTATGGAATCAATAGAATATGAAGGAAGAATGAATAGAATATTAATGGAGGAAACAAAATACAGAACAGTTTCACGTAATGAAATAAATATAGCCTATCAGAGGATAGACACAATGTTGGAAGACATGGTTACAGAAACTGTTATAGAAGAAAAAATGCTCTCCTTTTTGAAAACCAGCAAACCAAAGATTCCAGTTATTTTCGGCATTCCGAAAATACATAAAGACACACAAAACCCCCCCTTCAGACCCATAGTGTCAGCAGAAGGGTCAAAAACCACACCCTTAGCCATATTCGTGGACACAAAGACAAAACATATATGGAAAAATAAAAAAGCTATCTTGAGAGATTCTTGGGACCTACTAAGGGAATTAGGACCGGGGATGTTCGATAAAGACACATTATTTGTAACAATAGACATAGTAGACTTATTTGGCTCCATACCATACGAGGAAGGCATCAGAATGTTTGAGGAAGAAGTATTTGGCGACAACAACTTAACATTTGAGGACAAGGTAGCGTGCATAGGTTTTATGGACTCGGTACTAAGGAACAACGTCTTTTTATATCAAGGGGAATTTTTCCAACAAATCCAAGGGGTAGCAATGGGTGCAGCCTGTGCACCTACCTTTGCCAATTTAGTTCTTGCCAATTGGGAGGAAAAACATATTCTCCGGTCAGACTTTGCCAAACATTTTAAATTGTACAAAAGATTCCTCAATGATATAATAGTCCTTTGGACTGGAGGTCAGGACAAGCTAAATGAATTCATGAAATACATGGAAGGAACTACTAATTTCCTAAAATTCACATACACCACATCCCACACAAGTATAGCCTACTTAGATGTGGAAATAGTAAAAGGAAAAGACACCTTGGAAACCAAAGTATATAGAAAAAATACATACGTTAATTCATTCCTTCATTTTAGTGAAAGGCCAATTTGTTAGGGGATCTAGGATGACTAGTACCGAAGAGGACTTTACTAAGGAATGTAACACACTAGAGGAGATGTTCAGTGAGAGAGGATATCCCAAACAGTTTATAAAGCAATTTAGATGTGAGGTTACTGAAGCAAGAAAGGGGAGATTTAAACCCATAAAAGGGGTAAAAGAGCAATTAGTGAACGAAAATCACAACGAACCATCTAAAAAAGAAAATTACACCCAGGCACTAGTCTTAGAATATAATGCCCTAAACAGAAGGGTGAAAGAGGTCTTTCAAAAGGAATGGGAGAAGTTTACCACTCTTTCAGATATAGAAGGTATTTTAGAACTACATCCAAGAATAGTGTACAAAAATTCCACCAATATAAAAAATATTTTAGAATTAGGGAACAAGAACAAAAGAAAACAGGGGGAAAGGACCAACTCAAACAAAGTAGGTACCTACAAATGTGGAAAATGTAGACAGTGTGAGTTTATAACAAACCAGGAAAAAATATACCTAAGTAGTAGAGACCTATGGTTACAAAGTAGAGGTTACTTTAATTGTGAGTCTAGAGGCTTGGTTTACTTAGTAATTTGTAAAAAATGTGTATCTTTTTACGTAGGTAAGACCGAGAGATCCCTGAAAAAGAGGATCTACGAGCACACATACGACATTAAGAAAAAGAAAGAAACCAACGGATAAGTTTTAATTACATATGTATAAAAGCTGATTTTGTGTTTTTAGCACTTTGTATCTGATGAAGTCACTTGTTGGACGAAAACGCAGTTTAATAAAGCGTTTATCTTTGGATTATTTCACCATTACGGCATTTGTGGTCTGTCACAGTCTCCTGATCCGTTTGGCTTTTTACTTTGTTATTGGTCTCGAGTAGAGGTTGGCCGTTGCTTTTCTTTTGTTTATAAGTTCCATGCCCTTGTAAATCAGGCTTGTCAGACTGATGGGACGGTAGTTCCCGGGATCTAAGGTGGATCCTCCCTTGTGGAGTGGGATAACTGTAGCTGTGCGCCACTCAGTGGGCACCAAGCCTGAGGTGAGGCTAAAATTAAACATGACACTTAGGTGAGATGCCAGTTCATTTTGTAGTTCATGTAGTACACAGCCTGGGATGTCATCTGGTCCCATGGATGCTGTATTCTTAGCTTTGGAGAGTGCGGTTTCTACCTGTGTGGCCGTGATTATCGGAATTTGGCAATCTTTTGGTACTGAGATAGGCCTTTAGGGGGTGAGAGTTGGGTGAAGTTGGCACTAAATCGATTTGCCAGGATATTGGCAATATCCTTGTGATCAGTATATTTAATGCCATTCTGTTGTAACTCAGAGCAGATCTGAGTATTGCCATTTAGATTCTTGACACAACTATAGAATACCTTGTGGTTGTCTTTGGAATCTTTGGCAATTTTATTTTCGTAACTAGCTTTTGAGGATTTTATGAGGGATCTCAGCTTCTTACTGAGGCTGGTGAGGGAGTTTTTTGCATCCTGGGATTTACCTCTTTTTGCAACAGTTTCTTCCTTCTGTTGTATAGTTTGTTTATAGCAGGGGACCACCAGATTGGTTTCCTTTTTTTGGAGAAGAGCATCTTGGTTCTATTTGGGATGGCACGATTCATGCACAAGTGGATGTGCTCGTACAGTGCCTTAGTGTAGGATTCTGCAGTCGAACTTCCAGATCCCATCTGCGTGGGTGTTGTGACGTTTGTCACTTCTGACTTCAGTAGCTTGAAGTTGGCTTTGGAGAAGTTTTTTAAGGAGGTTTCCTTACTGGGGGGTGGGATGTGGATGTCAAGGGTGATTTGCTTATGGTCAGACCTGAACAATGAGGGGGTGACCACTAGTGTGGAGCATCTATCTCCCATGTTGGTAATGACCAGATCAAGGATATTGGAGCCCCTGGTGGGACAATGGATTAGCTGATCCAGGGCATTGGAATTTATGAATTCCAAGAACCGCTGGGAAAAGGAGTTGGTACCCGAGTAGTTTTCCCAATTAATGGCAGGGTAGTTGAAATCACCCAATATTAGGGTGTTTGGTTGCATCTTAATATTTTCCAGTATGTTTAGAAAGGTGTAGAGAATCTTGGGCATGGTTGGGGGATCTGTAGCAAGCTACAATTTGGATTTCAGTTCTACCTAGTGTTAGTTGCACCTGGAGAATTATAGATGCATTGTGTTGGGCAACTAGCCTGGAGGTGTGAATATCCTTGGTGAATATGGACACTCCTCCACCTTTAGTGTTTCGGTCCTGGTTTTGTGGCCGAAAAGTGTGGTAAGAATTGTAGCCTGGTATTGCAGGTGTGCTCTCTGGAGCCTTGAACCAGGTCTCAGTTACTGCACAGATATCGATGTTCTCCATTTTTAGGAGTGCCTCGAGAGAGTGCATTTTGAGGTTTGGACTTCTAGCATTGAGTAGCATTACCTTCAGATTTTGCCTGCTTCTATCTGTTATGGTGGTGGTTTTATCCTTTGAACCTTGCCTAAAAAAGGCACTATAGGGGTGGCGAGAGCTTTAGCCAGTAACCTGGATCCCAGGGGTGACCGGTGCAAACCATCTCTGGCAAAGCATCGTGGTTTGTCGATCATGTCTTCCCAGGCAGACAAATACTGGATCCCCTTTGAATGACACCAGAAGCTTAGCCAGTTGAAGTCAATCATTTTGTCCTTGTACTTTGGTATCATTCTGGGCGAAGGCAGGATGCTACTCAGGACTAGGGTCATACCTGCCTGGGTCACATGATCCAAGAGCTCTTCCATATCTCTTTTCATGCAGTCCAGGGAGGTACGTCTCAAGTCATCCACTCCAGCATGGACAATGACAGAGTCGTATTTGTACTTGTTGTGGAGTGACTTGAGTGCATGTGTTATGTGGCGGATTCTGGCACCCGACAGGCAGCTGACTAATTTTCTCCTTGTTCAGTCTGGTGAGAGGGACATAAGTGTGCCTGACTATAGAGTCACCTATGACTAAAGTGTTGGGTACATTGTCTTGCCTTAGGGGCTGTTGTTGGGTGGCACACTGGTGTTGTGAGCTATGTGTCACTTTGGTTGTGACTGATGTTTGTTTGCGTTTCAGCTTCGAAGGTCCTTGTTGCTTGGGCAGGTTAATGTTAAGGGCCTCCGTACATATAAACATATATGGGTTTAGTGTTGCTATATGTGGGTGTTGATGGTGTGGGTTTTGAAGGGCTATGAGTTGCTTGAGGTGTGATGCAGGTGTTAACCTTCTCCTCTTGACTGTCTAGCACAATCTTGGCCGGAGAGAGCTTTGCTTCCAGTTTAGCTATGTAAGTGCATCTCTCACAGGTTGTAGTGTTGGGTGGTAGGAGGAGAGGATTGTCTGTGTACATGAGGCAGTTGCCGCATAGCCCCAGTATGCCCAGATTCACCAGGTGGACAGGAGAAATCACCAAAAGCTGACCGTTGGACATGCCTGTTTAAGTGCTTTTATGTAAAGTTTAAGAGCTGTTTTCCCTTACCTTTGCAAGGTTCTTTGCAATTATAGGCTGTTTAGTGCCTATGATTAATTTCTCCTTATTGACAAGGACAGCCGAGTGCTTGTATCTGTTTCAGGCTTCTAGTGCTTTCCAGCAGGTTCTATAGCAAGTGCTAGTCACAGGGGTTCAGATTTTAATGCTACTACTGAGAAACCAGCTAGTTTTAAGGGAAAATTTGAAGGGCAGACTTTCTGGCACCTGGAATAGTTAAACTGTAGCTTTGCAGTGCTGCACCATGTGAAAAATGTGCAAACACACATGTTTTTAAGCCAGAAAGTTGAAAGGGATAGAAATCAGCCCAAAAGGCCAATAAAATTAAAATTTCAGAGCTGGATACCACCCCTCTAGCGTTAGATAGGCAGTACAATGCTCACCAGTCCCACTGGTAGGCAGTAGGACTTCACTCTACCAATGCAAGGTCTGGATAACTCTCTGAGCACAGAAAATAAAGTCCTGAGACAAGCAAAGCTTGGGATATGTACTGGCTAGAAAAGGTGGGAAACGAGCAAACAAGATAGTATGTTTTTTTTTTTTTTTTTGTTGAAACAGGCTAAACAATGCAATAATACAGTAAATAAACACAGAAAAGGCTAACACACTTGAGTCTGTAGTCCTACACAGTAAATGCAATTAAAACTCTACAAAATTAGCAAGTTAAAACTTTTTTAAATGAAGCAAGGCAAGTGCACAACTGAAAAACGATTTAAGAGGAAGTAACACAGCAGAATAAGTAGCTAGTCTACATTCTACATATACAGAAAAGTCTATATATATATATATATATATATATATATATATATATATATATATATATATATATATATATATATATATATATATACACACACACATACATATACAGAAAAGCAGCTAAAACATAAACACTTCAGATGCAGTGCAACCTAGAGCACTTGAGTTGTAGCAATATTAAGGCAATTACAGTTATAATAAATACTCTGAAATATACTTTATATTTCCAAAATGTTTGAGAAGCACAGTCAAAACACAAGGAGATTCAGGCAAAAAAAGAAAAATATATACATATTTTTTTTATTTTGAAAGGGAAAAAGGAGAAACAGAAGGCCTTATCAAATGTTTTATCTGTATTAGGTAGAATGAGCTAATGACAACAGACTGGGAGGAGTGTCCCAGATCAGATTTATATTAGGGGTGGGCCACTGCAAAGCCACCAAGTAACAACAATAACAGCAAGACACCAACTGGGAGGGAGGGTGGCAACAAAAAAATAGCCTACATACAGTAAGCACTAGAGAAAGTCACAAAATGAAAGTTTTTGGTTAACTGCAAACAAATCAGTTACCCATGCAGATTAGTTAATAGCAATAAAATACACTCAAAAACTAAAGTGCACTAAAATAAAAGTGCTATATATAAATTGCTAGAAACAATAATCTGTATAAAGAATAAAAAAAACAGGATACTTGTATATCTCAGCTAACAGTTGTAGTCAACACCTCTCAACCACTCTGCTCAGTGTGTATACACAAAAAGTTAGGGCTTAAATACCAGAACTTTTTTTTTTTTTTTTTACAAAAACACAAAAGAACCAGCTCCCACTAGCCAGCAGACAATTAACACAATGTAGCCAAGGTAAAGAAAGGCTTCAGCTAAAAAAAAAATAGCCTACAGACAGTAATGTCAGTTATGCCTTGTTATATAACAGTTACATCCTATTGTGTCAAGTGAGGTCTTTACCCCCTAGGAATTGTGTACAGAGTGTAGATAGAGGCTGTTGAACTATAAATCTGCATTACTTACTGTTGATTGTTTGGTGTACTGTGGCCCAGCCTGTCTTTACTATTGCACGAAGGCCTCGGCCTGGACAGCAACACATCAACCTTTCCAGACTACTGTACGAGTATAACAGTTTCACATTTGCATTACTCTGCTTATATGGAGGTCACTGTCTACACAGCTATGACATGGCATATACAACTGTAATAGTAGAAATACAGCTTTCCCATGTATGCAAACCTGTCTGTGGTGTTATATCCTGTGATCTCTCTGTGGGTATATGTTGTAGGCAATGACTGTCACTTGTATGGGTGGCTCATACAGTGTCCAGTTGGTAAGGTGGCAACTGTAGGCATAGCAGCTGTTCCATACTGTGTTCACCTTCTACATATGTATCTTCTTATACATATCTCTGCGTGTGTATGTGTAGTTATATATATATATATATATATATATATATATATATATATATTTATTTATTTATATATCTGCATATATGCGTCTGTGTATGTGTATCCTAGGGAAGTTGATTGCTTCCACATTGTACATTCCCTATGGGAGCCAGACTGTACTGCAAATGATACATATACCAGCCGGACATCATACAGGTGGGATGGAGTACTGTTAACATCTTGTGCCCATGTCATGTCCTGGTTATGGGATCTGCAACAGTTGGTAGTGTATTGTAGGGCAGACATGTTTGGCTGTGGGGGGGGGGGGATACCTACTTGTACAAGACGCATGTTGTTTGAGGACTCTCAATCCCATTAACGGTGCATGTGGACATGCATGTTTTTGTTATGTTCCCATTTACATCTACAGATCTATGTCTGTATATACCTATATAGATATATTGGTTTACATATATGTAAACTGCTGTATGTATGTGTGTGTATACATATATATACATACATACACACACATACAGCAATTTACATATATGTAAGCAGATATATGTAAATTGCTGTGTGTGTGTATATAGATGAAGAATTATCTATAGATGCATGCATATATATCTTTATCTACATATATAGATATGTTATATATATATTTAGATATTCACATGCACACACACACACACACACACACACACACACACACACACACACACACACACACACACACACACACACACACGTTGAAATACATTCCCTGCACTGATGAATGACTGGGCTGGATGATATGTTTCTGAAAACATCAGGGTTATGTATATTGGACATGGCTTAGTGGTAAATCACTTTTGGCTATGGTGTGCAGGGTCCTGAGTTCAAGCCTTGCAGAGGTTGTTTATTTTGTTGCTGTACAGAACAAGGGCCATTGGCTACAGAATGATTAAGGCACTTTTAAGTGGGTTTGCGCGGAGGTAAGCACTGCTAACTTCCGATTACAGTTTCTTATACTCAGTTAGCTTCTAAATTCCTTAACCTGTGTAGGCATTATTTACCCCCACGCAAACAGGTTTAAACCCGCTTAATGATGTTTAAAACTGCTTACTCCAGCTTACCCCCGAGCTAATTTCTTTAAAAGAAAAAAAAAAAAAGGTTGATAGGAAAGTGGTGAAAAAGGGGCATAAAGAGAGAAAGACCATAGGGAAAATAGCTAGGGATGTGCAGAAAGGGTGTAGGGAAGGTGCATAGCTGCCCATTTCTTCTACAGCAACAGCTTTGGATATACACTGAATTTGGTGGTAGATTTGAACACTCAAACCCCTGGGAGAGGGGTGTGGACAACAATAATAAGTTGTGATACCAATTAGACCAGATTACATCTGTCCAGTGGACACGTGTGCGAAATGGACAGCTATGTATTTGGCGAGATTTTTTTTGGGAACAGATTGACCCCCTTTTTTTTCAGGTGAGTGGGATGTTGGGGGAGGGATAGTACGTATATTTGGGGAGGTAGGTTGGGTAGGGGGAGGGATAGTACGTATATTTGGGGAGGTAGGTTAACAGACAAGACAAACAAGACACATACAGGGGCGGTATAGGACACATGGGGGTAAACACCTTGATGGGGAGGGGTATTAGGAAATCGGAAGCCCATGAGTCCCCTAGTGGAAACAATGGGACTGAGGTCCCCACCCATGGGCAGTCACCCCTGCAACTTCACAGCCCCGAAGGTGGCTGTGCTGGGGGCTGAGTCGCATAACCAGGCCGACCCTCTAGTTGCAACACACAGCCCTTGAGCTGGCATAGCAGATCACCAAACTGCTGGTTGAGCTCACTACGTACCACGACCCGGACCTGGCGATGGGTGACAGGTTCCTGTCCACACCTGCTTCCGGGGGGGGCCCATTCCCTGAGGAGGTTCCACCCGAAGGTGGTGCAGGACCAACGGATGAGGAGATCCCAGGATGGGCCCCAGGAATGCTGGTGCTCGGTGCCACAGCCAGCTGAGGTGGGACAGGTGGGTCTGCTGGGACCAGCCTTCCCAAACGTGCTATAGTATTTAAATTTTATCAACATATGTGGGTTAATAACAGTCAACACATTCCAGAGTTTGGTATAACAGCATGCATAGATATCCCCATTAACCCAGACACCGGATACAAAACAGTTATACAGCAAACGGAACACATGCATATATGCGACCACAGTAGTAATAACAACAGCATGCAGGTGCATTGATGGCACCATGCCACCAATGCTGGAATAATTCAATATAGCAGATGCATGGAAACAAATTTAAATATGTATCAACCAATTGGACATAATCACAACTGTGGAGTCATTACATACCGGTTGACGTGGGTATGTAGTTTATTGTTGGAGACTTGGTGGGGGGAGGGGGAAGAAAGATGTCAATTAAAGTACAGTTTTGTACCTACCATAAATGTAGATGTTAGAGTGCTCATACAGTCTTTACAGATGGGTTATCCTGCCGTCAGGCGAGTCCTCGATCGGCCAAATTCCAAAGTCTAGGTCCGACGTAGGTTGTCGTCGCTTCTTCCCTGACGTCAGTGCGGCAGGGGTATAAAAGAGGCAGCTGACGCCATCTTCTTCAGTTTTTCTTGCCCCAGATGTCAGGTGTCCCCAGAAGGAAGGCAAAACATAAATTTATGTAATCATGCAATATAGAATAATCAAAAAACAGTAGTTGCAAGCAAATACACCATAAAAGAATACCCCAAATAGATTTGTATGAGAAGGTGTTTGTCATAAGGCCTGTCCTATGAGGGGACGGAGGGGGGGGGTAACCTGGACTGCAGCTTTATGAGCACTTGAACATCTACATTTATGGTAGGTACAAAACTTTACTATGTTCATCATGCATACAAGCTGCAGTCATTACAGATGGGAAGAATCCCAAAGCTAAGTAGGGGTGGCAGGCACTAAGTGGAACTAGGTGGAGCAAGGATGCCCTGCAAGACTGCTGTGGCAAATCCCACTCTAGATTTAGAGTATAGTGGAAGGTGATAGTGTTTGGAGAAAGTGTGCACTGAACTCCAAGTGGCTGCTTCCAAAATGTCCTTGGTAGGAACCCCCCTGAGGAAAGCTGCAGAGGTAGCTGTGGCCCTGGTGGAGTGGGATCTGATGCTTGTAGGCACAGTTTTTCCATGAAATGAATAACAAAAGCGTATGCAGTGGGCTATCCATTTTGAGATTGTCTGTTTGGAGATAGCCTTTCCTTGATCACCTGTAGCATAGGACACAGAGTTGCTCGGATTTCCTGAATGGCTTTGTCCTGTCCAAGTAATAACGAAGTTGTCTGTGAATGTCCAAGGAATGTAGTAGTCTTTCCCCTTTGTTTTGTGGATTTGGATAAAAGCTAGTTAAGTGGATAGTCTGATTCAAAGCTACACTGGATACTACCCTTTGGCATAAAGGTAGGGTTGGTTCGTAAGGAAACTCTGTCCTGATGGAAAATGATGAAAGGTTGCACAGCCATGAGGGCTTGTAGCTCCGAAACCCTGCGTGCTGAGGTGATAGCCAGAAGGAAGGCTGTTTACCATGACAAGTATTGTAGTTCTGTTGAAGCAGCTGGCTCGAAGGGAGGAAGGGTCAACTTTTCCAATACGAAGTTGAGGTCCCAAGCAGGGACTGGTGGTTTCCTTGGGGGTTTTATATTCTTTACCCCTCTGAGGAACTGTCTTAAGAGAGGATGAGAAAATAAAGGAGGATCTGTGTTGTATTATGCAGAAATGGCTGAAGCATGGATTTTGATGGAGGAGAAGGAAAGTCCACTGTTTCAACATCTCAGCTAGGTACTGTAAAATTTGAGGTAAATTTATTACCCAAGGATTCTGGCCCCTTTATTGATTCCAGGCACAAAATAGTTTCCATTTGGCGGAATAGGCTTTTCTAGTAGAAGGTCTTCTGGCCTCCAAGATGACATCCTGCACCTCCTTGGAGAGGAGGGTCTGTTGGGAAATCAAGGAATTCTCCATGCAGTTAGATTTAGGGTTTCGAGCTGGCTGTGAAGAGTCTTGTAGTTGTGCTGGGACAACAGAAGAGGGACTATAGGTAGAATCCATGGTGGGGAATGTGTCAGGCTCTTCAGGAGCAGATACCAGTGTTGTCTTGGCCAGTCTGGAGCAATGAGAATCATTTTCGGCCTCTCTGCTCTGGCTTTTAATAGAACTTTGGGCAGCAGAGGCGGAAAGGCATAGACGGTCAACGTTGTCCAATTGAAAGAAAGTGCGTCCACTTTCCAGGCCTGTGGATGATCGGTCCTTGAACAAAATTTTTTCAACTGGTAATTTCTGTGGGTAGCAAAGAGATCTATGTCTGGCTGTCCCCATGCCTGAGTTATCTTTGTGAAAACTTGAGGATGCAATTTCTATTCATGTGGATCTGTCATATTTCTGCTTAGGCTGTCGGCCAGTATGTTTTCCTTCCCTGGCAGGAATTGTGCCTGCAGTTGAATTTGCAATTCCAGTGCTGTGTTCCATAGGGTCATGGCTTGTCTGCACAGGGGGTATGAATGAGTTCCCCCCTGTTTGTTTATGTACCACATCACTGTGGTGTTGTCTGTCCTTATCAACAGCTGGCCTGGATCAGTAGGTGTTTGAAGGCCATAATAGCATTTTGCACGGCTAGCATTTCCTTTTGGTTGATGTGTAGGTGCTTCTCTTTTTGGGACCATTTTCCCTGAATGCACTGATCTGTCATGTGTGCCCCCCAGGCGTAGTTTGAGGCATCTGTTGTGATGATTTGAGTTGCTTGAGGTACACAGAAAGGGAGACCTATGTTTCTTTGGCATGCTTGAGCCCACCACATAAATGCCTTTTGAAGGCATGGAATGAGTGGTATAATTGTTTCCAAGCTGTGGCTGTGCTAAGACCATACGTTTTTTAGGTACCATTGAAGTTTCCTCATATGCAGCTTTGCACATGGGAGTAGTAGCATGCAAGATGCCATGAATCCCAGAGCCTGCAGGACTTTCCTTGCAGTCAGCCTGGTGAAGGTTGCCATTTTGCTGAAGTATTGAGACAGTTGCCCTTGCTTGTCTGGCATGAGGTAGGCCATCTGGGTGGTTGTATTCAAGCTGGCACCCAGGAAAATTATTTGTTGAGAGGGTATTAGTTTTGATTTCTTTTTGTTGACTTTGTATCCAGAAAGTTCAACAGTTTTATTACAAATGCCAGGTGCTTCTGAAGTATGTCCTTGCTGTCCGCTTGGATCAGGCAGTCGTCCAGATATGGGTAGATTTGTATTCCTTGTAGTCTGCAGAACGCGATTACTGATGACAGGCATTTCGTAAACACTCTGGATGCAGTAGATAAGCCAAAGGGCAATGCAGAGAATTGATAATGGGTTGAACCTGGAAGAAATATGAGGTATCTTCTGCAATCTTGTCTGACAGGGACATGCAGGTATGCCTCCTTGAGGTCCAATGTTACCAGCCAAGACTCCTTGCCCAGCATGGGAAGAAGCTGCTGTAATGTGAGCATCTTGAATTTTGGTACCTGTAAATATGTATTTAGGATGAATAGGTCTAAAAGAGGTCTCCAATCTTGGTCTTTCCTTGGTACCAGGAATAGTCTGGAATAAAACCCGTGACCTTGTTCTTTTGCAGGTACCTCTTGAATCGCTTTCATGTCCATGAGAGCTGAAATTTGTTTTTGTACCTCTGCCCTTTGATTTTGTGGCAGGTTTGGCATGCCTCTCATTTTTGTTAGAGTGTGAAAGTGAAACCTGTAGCCTCTGTCTATAATGTCCAGAATCCATTTGTCTTTTGTAACAAGCCAATATTTTGAGAATAATGCCAGTTTTCCGCCCAAAGGTGCTGCCATTAAAGCTTTGCTTGGCAGGTAAAGGGGGAAGTCATTGTGTGTGTTTTCTAAATGACTGATCTATCTTCTCCACCTCTTGGGGTTTGTGCTTGCCACTGCCTGGCTCTGAAATATCCTTGAGGTTGCCCTCTACCCCTTGGGCGTCTGTATCTGCCCCTTTGAGGTCTGTCCGTGGCTAGAAAGGACCAATTTTCTAAAGGCCAGTTTCTGCTGAAACATGGAGGTTGTACCTGCAGGAAATCTTTCACTGTCTGCATTGATTTCGCTTTTTCCTCCATTTTCTTTAGTACCTCCTCAGCTTTAACACCAAACAATACATCTTTTTGAAGAGGTGCATCTAATAATTTAGCTTTGACATGATCTGGAAAGGCTTGCTCTTTGAGCCAAGCATGTCTACGTACAACAGACCCTGTAACAGCAGCTCTACATGAGGCCTCTAAAGCATCAAAACCACACTGCAAGGTATGTTTGCCCACTTGCTCTGCACCATGCAACAAATCCTGCAACTCTTTTAAATCTGGTTGTTCTGGTTGTGTCATTTTGCTTTTCAACTGAGATAACAAAAACTGTTGATACTTTAACATGTGGAACTGACAGTTTAATGCCCTCATGGTTCAAGTGGCCGAGGTGTACACCTTTTTCCCCCACCTTTCTAAAGCTCTGGAATCTCTCTCTGAAGGTAATGGGTTTTTTGCAGTAGAGGCCTTAATTCCCTTGGGACCCTGTGAAATAGTTTCTGGGTCAGCAGTATGGCTTTTGTATAGGAACTGGTGTGAATCAGGAACCTGGAAATACCGGTCTGGTTTAACAGGAGCCGGAGGCAAAGAATCTGGATTTAGGCTGGCTTCTGTGTACACATCATCCAATATATCTAAAACAGGAGGGATAGCCAGGGGCCTATGCTGGGGGAGCGAAAGAAAATCCCTGAGCCTTTTCTTGGAATCTGAGTAATCTTGGCCTTCACAGTGAAAGTGTTCCCTCAATGTATGTAGGGTTTCCCCAAAAAAGTAGTCCTCAGGGGAGGAGACCGAGGGAATAGACTCCTCTGCATCAGAGTCTTCGAAAGGAGAGTAGGCATAATCCTGGTCCTCAGAATGTTCAGAGGTAATGGAGGCTTGATCTGAGGAAGGGTAATCTTCCTCTAATCTGGGCCTTTTGTCAGAGGGGGGTTGAAAACCCCTGATAAGAGCAATCAAATCCTCAGCCATTTTGAGTATCTGTTTTTTAGGCATGGGGCCTTTAGAGGGGGTATGAGGTCCCTGTTTTTTGGTTTTCATGGCTGCTTTAGATTTAGTGAAAGCTTTAACAGAGAAGGAGGAAGGCCTGAAGACACCTTGAGAAATGGCAGGCCTATCTAAACTCTGAGTTTCCCCGCCAAGAGTGGTGTCAGTATCTGTAGTAGGAATGGGGACCCGAGGAGCCTGCGACCTCGGGTACTGAAGACACCGGTAATGTTATGTCATCGGTACTCAGGGGCTGCGTAGGCGCCTCGCAGAGAACCGGTAGTCGGCCTTAGCGTGGTGTAAGTAGTCAGTGCGGACCTCGTATGTCGGTCCTTATCTTTGCGTCTTTTACTCAAAACTGGAGTCGGAGTATCCGAAGACATAATATAATTACATTTTTTACCAAAATAGTGAAGGGCGAACTCCGCCCGGTGCTTAATAGTGCGCTTGTTGAATCTAGCACAAAAATGGCAGGCCAAGGCGTCGTGGTCTGGGCCTAAGCAAGGTATACAGAAAGAGTGGAAATCCTTATGCGGTATTTGCTTCCCACATGAAATGCAATTATTAACTTTGTCTGACATCAGTCTGAGGCAAGAAAAGTTTCCCCAACAGGGTACTTGGCTTTCAAGAAGACTTCGGCTAAAATATTTTCGTAAATCTCAGGAGCTGGCCGACCGGCACTTGCGAATTGCTTCTGCTTCGGGCACCGCGCGGCAAGAAAGACTGAAGAAGATGATGTCGGCTGCCTCTTTTATACCCCTGCCGCACTGACGTCAGGGAAGAAGCGACAACAACAGACGCTGGACCTAGACTTTGGAATTCAGCTGACCGAGGACCCGCCTGACGGCAGGATAACCCATCTGTAATGACTGCAGCTGTATGCACGATGAACATCTAGTATATATTCCCTGTAGTCCACATTACTTTCCTAGTCAGTGACGCTATCTGTACCTTAGAAGTATTACTACACTACCCTATATCCTTGGTTTGGACAGTGATATGGCTGTAGTCATTGTTATACATGAGCTGGTTTTACCTGCAGTACACACCTCTTACCTGGTATACCTGTGGAGGAAATGTTTGTTAACACTAACTGTCTCTACACATACTCCCAGATTCCGGGTTGATGTTGTACACATAGTTGTCTATCTCTTTTCTGCATAGACTCTGGCCATGTCTTGACCACATGCAGGTGTACTGGGACATATCTAGACTATTGCCCTCTTCAACCTTTAGTGACTTACCACACACACATACATGCTTTCCTACAAAGTTATATTATGTAGCACAGTGTGGGTGATAGTGATATTTCATTATTCAGAGCAAGTGCAACACTCACAATTCCATACAATACCAGAGTAAACAGTACCAGTACAGGGTATCAAGGTTATTTCTCAGCACAGTGTTTGTATCAGACGTACCTGTGGGAGCAATGTTTGTTAGCACTACCTGAATGTTGCCACACAAAGTTCCAGATTACATATTAGTACTATGCACATACATCTCACTCTGTTACTGTATACACTCTGGTCACAGAGTGATAACATGGGGGGTGTAGATAGGACATACTTGGCTTATTACTCTCAACAGTTTTTGGAGTTGCTAGAGTGACAGGCTTGTTCTCATAGATGGCAATCAATTGTATTCCCTGTTTGCTGCCTAAACATCTGGGATCATCCCACAGACTTCCCAGGGGACAGAGTGACAGGCAGCAGATATGGGCCCATATACTGGACATTCTGGTCTTACCTGTACAGTTGACGTATGATTCTGTATGTAGCCTACTTCCACTCCCAGGATTCAGACCATGGCTATGTCTGCTACAACTTAAACAGTGTCCATCAGAGTTGTGTGTGCTGTATATCTCCTGCCTCCTGTCTTATAAAATTCTCCTGAGGTTTTGCATTCTGACCTTGTATTACAACACTCTTATACAGGTTTTCCTAGACAGTTAGATGTTGTAGGACAGTGTGGGCGACAGTGATGAGTACTACCTTATTATTCAGAGAAACTGCATTAGTCACAATGCCATACAATACCAAAGTAAACAGTACCAGTACAGGGTATCATTCTTGTATTTCTGGGCACAGTGTCGGTATCCGACAGACCTGTGGGAGAAATGTTTGTTAGCACTGCCTGAAAGTTGCCACACACAGCACCAGATTCCACATTACTATTATGCACATACATCTCACTCTGTACACACACTGGCCACAGCTTGACAACATGGGGGTGTAAATGGGACATACGTGGCTTCTTACTCTCATAAGGTTTTGGGGAGTTGCTAGTGTGCCAGCTTTGTTCTCATAGATGTGTGCAAATCAGTTGTATTTCCTGTTTGCTTGCTGCCTATACGTCTGGTATCCCACTGACTTCCCAGGGGGACAGGTTGACAGGCAACAGATATGGGCCACTTTACTGGACATTCTGGACATATCTGTACAGTTTTGGGGTATGATTCTGTGTGCAAACTACTACCACTGCCAGGATTCAAACCATGGCTGTGTGTGCTAAAGATACAACAGTTCACGTCTCAGTTGCATGTGCTATTCGTTTTTTGTTGTATGCCTTTTCCCAGTTTTCTGTCTGTGTCTCTCAGAGTTGTACTAAATGGCCTCTGGGGTTCACACCAGTCATATACAGGCATTCCTATACATTCAAATTATGGTGCATGGTGTGGGCAACACTGCTCAATACAAAAGTACTAATATGCGATTGCAAATCTACATTACCATATGATACCAGAGTATACACATGCAGTCCAGCAGTGAGATCTTTATTGTCAGGCTATTACACTTTTATTTGCATACAATCTATATCAAAACTCTTCCTGCCATATTCTCCGGTGTATGCAATATTTGCCTTAAACAATACAGGTTTTATACAGGCAACTAATTTACTAATACTTTTAGATTTCCTATGACAGTACATGCAAGAGTATTACTGACCTGCCTCACGTTGCAACTTCTCCAGGCAACTTCCGTGGGCCTCCTGGTTCACGGCCCGCTATGGCCCTGCAGAGTCACTGCTCAGTCTTTGATAAGGAGCCCTGCCATGATTCTGGACTCCTGGATGCACCAGCGCACACCTTCTCCTCTTAATGCCATTGTGCCTGCAAGGAGAAGCTACAACCAGTTATGAGATGTATTCCCGCCTGTTGTGTTTAAGTAGGGCCGATTTTCCACACTTCACCATGATTGGCCGGTTTTGAAAAGGCTAGACTATGGGCAAACCTGCTTACCTAAGGTTGGCATTGTTTAAAGGGGTATAACACTGGGCACAATGAGTTAGCTGGCCTACACATTGCTCACACCTCCTAAGCTTGCCTGTGCAATCCTTAGCATTGCTTACATTAGACTTTGCATTATATTTTCTTTTTAGCATGGATTTCTTTATTCATTACATCTTATAAATCTGCCTGGTATCCATGATTCAGTGAACATACACTGTATGGGGTCCTTGTGTTTTATTGGGGACTTCAACACTCGGTTACAATTACACCTCCCTTCTGGGCTTACTGCTGTACTCCAGTTCACAAATTTATGTTACGTAGTGGGTTATGGAACATATGATTGTAAACTGATTCCTTTCACAGGTTCAGCCTGATATTACTACAGTGAGGACTTGTTTGGTGATCCCTCATTCTTCTGTACTGTTGTGATGGCTTGGTGGTTAACTACTGTGACTGTAGTGTATAGGGTCCTGGGCTCAAAACCTGCAAGGCTGTTTATTTTATTGATGGGTAGAACAAGGGCCAGTTTTGAGCAGCTGTAAGCAGGTTTGGGCGAGGGTAAGCAATGCTAACCCCCAGTTAAATATGCTTACAGAGAGTTGGCTTCAAAATTCCTTAACCTGTGTGCGCATTGCTTACTCCCACACAAACGGGCATAACCCCACTTACTAGTGCTTATTGGTGCTTACACTTGCTTACTCCCACTTACAATTGCACTGATTTAGACAGTAATATCTAATGGTTCTTGGGAAGGTAGGGGATTTGGAAGCTGTATGGAGTTGTCATTCATTACACATTTTACCTTCCATTTGTATCCATGATTCCTGTGTACATATACTGTATGGGGCACATGTGCTTATCTGGGGACTTACATTATGACACCTCACATGTGCATTTAATGCAGTACTCCAATTCACAAATGTATGTTATCTGCCCAAAGGCATTTATAAGCCTAGCCAGAATGTGTTTGCTTTCGTCGCCCCCTTAGATTAGTTTCACTGTGCTTCTATCCAGCAGAACCACTGAAGTGATCCCCGCGGGGTAAACATTCCGTTTCCCATCCACTAGTCAAGGTTTTTCTTGGAGTGTTAGCGAGGAGCTCTGCCTAATGTAGACTGGAATCTTGTTCCAAAGCATGGGAAGTCTCTGGGACAGGAATCTATCCCTCCAGCATGTTTAATATGTGAAATTATCTTTTCAATACAAACATTTGTACAAATCAGTTTGATATACACATGACATACAGTTCTAATACACTTATAACACCAGCATCTTGTGTAAATCGGTTTGACATTCACAAATGACAAATAATTATATACAAAATTACAGCTAGCTGTGCTGGCAGTACCCCCTTTCGTCACAGGGGTGTCAAGGTGCTTCCTTTTGCATGTCCCTTCAGAGGAGACTTGGTGAGGGGACTCCATTTGAATGTACATAAACAGGAATCGGAGATCTTCATTCTGTTGTTGGCAGCAGCTACGTCCCCCCTAAAGCATCCAACTGAGGAATGTACCAGGACCAAAGAACCCTGCAGCAGAGATTGTCCAAGCATCAAAATGATCTGTTCAGTCTCAACTAAATCAGGCCTCAGCACAGGAGCCAACATCAATACTGTGGGTGTTTTGGTATACTCTTATGTCAACTTGGTAAACACTGACAACGGCCATGTAGGAGTGTAAACTGACGTCTGCAGAGAGTCACCAATATCAACACTGCTGACCCTATGGAGAAACAACATCAAGGGGCGCAGTGCCAAATTCGCCAGCACAAAAAGGCGTGTAGACAACAAATACAAGGAACTGTTTGATGCCAACATCAAAGTCAATGGCAAATTAATTGGGTTTGATACAAACAGAGCTAAAAATGGGCCTGGGGAATGAACTAAGGATGATGGGAAAACTTTTTTTTTCCACCCAAGAAATAAGAGGAAAAATTCAGGACACAGTTCAATCTATGCCTTAACCAATGCCACACAGTCCACTAAAGAGGGGCTATCCAGGGACTCTAAAGAATAAACAGACATTTCAGTAGAGGGACAAGACTCAAAATATCTGAATTAATTCCTTCTCTGAAAAAGATGGATTTTTTTTTTTTTTTTTTTAACAGTCAGACCTCAACCGCTACAACTTTAAGCTGGGATATACCAGTTGCTTGAGAAACATCACTAGCCTTGTCAACTGTAAGTCCATCTGATATAGACTGAGAAAATATTCATCCTGGGAACTTCAACTGCACGAGGGGAAAGTAACCACATTATCAGCATTGGTATAATCTGTTTCTCATATCCTCCTGTGGAGTTTAGCAGTGCTAGACAAATCCAAGTGCAACCATCACTTTAAAATGAACTTATTATTTTCCTTCCTGAAGGGTACTGGAGCCAAACTTCACATATTTCACATTTTAGAGTCTAGATGACCCATGCCCAACAATACAGCACACAAGGCACAGGGACACACATCTGAGAGGGAGAAGCCTGTTGCATTATGGGAGTTAGAGGATGAGTTTGGAAGGGCAACTCTACTGTTCAAGTGACAGAACTGAACAGTACAAGATAAGAAGTTATATACTCACCATAGCGTGCCATCTGTGTTGTCCATTTTCATTCTTTCTCAACTAATTAGTTCGGATCCGATCCAACTTGGTACTTTCTAAAGATTCTAGGATCCAAATCTCAAGCTCCTCCCTTATTCATAATGTCCCTGACCACTACAACACCTCAGATACAGTTTACTGCTATTATGTATATTATACTTGTACAATAACAATGCTATGACAGGAAATGGACTACTGAAAGATCAGGAGCTCAAACAGGAACCATGGTTCTGAACACTTCTGTTAGATCTCGCCCAAGGGCAAGAACATGGGGAAGGAGGGGGGAAAGGTGAGGAAGAATGAAAATTGACAACACAGATGGAACGTTATGGTGAAAACATAACTTCTTTATCTGATGTTATTGTTTTCATTCCTTCCTCAACTAAGTGGAAGAGTCCCCAGCTACAGCAACCTTGGGTGGCCCTCATGGAAGGATATTCTGGAGCCCAGTGGAAACAAAGGCAGCTCTACTTCTGGAAAAAAATGTCCAAATGGTAATGCGCAATAAAGGTACAAGTATTACACTAAGTGTCAGCTGCATAAATATCAATAGAGGTTCCAGCCCAAAAGGCTTCCAGTGTAGACAATGACCTGGATGTATTCGGTTGTTTTGGTAAGGCAAAACCTTCCAGGGAATAAATATAGGAAATACAACAGTTATACATTTAGCCAGTATAGTTTTAGAAACTGGTCTTCCCAATCTTTTACTAGTGAAAAAGACAAACAGTTGATCAGTTTTGTGGAATTCTTTTGTCCTGTGCAGGTAAAAACAAAGCTGTCTATGTACATCAAGAAGATGAAAGGTATACTTACCTTTGTTCTCAAACTTGGGGAAGAAAATGGAAAACTAATGAGCTGGTTGATACTGGACTCGCAGGCAAATGTGTAATGCATAAAGTAACCCTGTCCTTGTGAAATACAAATATGGAGGTTTGAAGACAATTACGGTTCAAAGGGGGAGAGTACTAAGATTTGCTAAACAATAGTGAGGTCCCAAGGCGGAGGAGGGTCCTTTATTAGAATTAAGTACAAGAAAGAAGGTACCCTTAAGAAAGGTCTTGCATAGTTTGGATGATACTAAAAGAAGAAGCATCAATACCAATGTGATCATTTAAGATGGCTGCTAAAAGAACCCTGATAGTGGAAATACTTGCTCTGCTCTGGAAAATCAAGGCAAATTCATCTAGCACAGCTCGAAGAGGAGCGGTAAAGGGATCTAATTCTCTGATAAACCCAAATAGAAAACCTTTTCCACTTACTTTTGTAAATTTTCCTCACTGAAAGTTTGAGAGACTACGCTTTTTTTGAACTGGGGAGGAAAACCTGGAATGTCTAGCCATCATTGGAATTGGGAAAACCTTGCGGTCAAACTTGAGGCCTGCAATATCCGGTTGAACCTGCCCTCAAGGGAAAGGCAAAAGGTCTGACCTGGGGTTCAACATCCAAGAAGGATATACTAAACTTGAGACCAAAGGAAGGAGAACCTTGTTGAGGCCAGAAGGGGCAATGAGGATTACTCTGCTCTTTAACCAATGTGCTTTCTGAAGAAACGTGGAGATGACAGGCAGGGGAGGACAAGCATAAGAGAGACCGGAGGGCCAAACATGGACTAGAGCATCAAGTAGCAAGGTTGACCCCATGTGGGGATCATGTTCGCCACTGGTGAAAGACCATTCAAGAGGCATGAGGAAGGTCCTACTGAGTTATCGCTAGAATGTTAGATTTTCCTGGTTTACGTGCTGCTACAAGAAAGCAGTTGGATGAGATCACCCGGAGGCTTCAATGTGGCGCTGAGGGGAGGAAGGATAAATGGACAACTTTGATCAATCTCCTCAAAGTGGACCTGCCAAAGAAGAGAAGTTCTGCACACTTGAGAAAATTTCATTGGGCGAAACAATGGATAACTATGAAAGAACCAGTGCACCACTAGGGTCCGTTTGAGAATTCTCGTATGCAAGTGGGCTGTGGGAATTACAGTAGCAGCCATCGATCTTAGTGCCTTGAGGATCAGTCTTGCTGGGGGAGTAGGAATTTAAAGAACCCGCTTGATGTGCGTTTTCAATGAAAGAATTCTGTTTGGAGGCAGAAGAGCTAGACAACTGACTGTATCTAAACGAGCCCCTATAAAATCTACAACTTGAACTGGACGAAGATGAGATTTGTGCAGGCTGATGGCAATTCCCAGCAAAAGCGACAATTGAAGCAAATAATCTCTGGCTTTTACTAGCAGATGCCTGATTGGTGCAGTAAGGAACCACTTATCTAAATAGAGAAACACTAAATCCAAGCAGTCTCAGGTGAGCTGCTACAACTGCCATGCATTTGGTGAACACCCTGGGGGCTGGGCTCTGAACTGATGAGGACTGCCTCCCAGCCAAAATCGTAGATAACATGCTAGAGAGGGACGGTCTGGGAAGTTTTCAGGAATGCTGGAAAGATCAGTCTGGGAATGAATCTCGAGATCCTTGGTTATGCAGACCCCTTCTGCTGTATGGGAGGGGTCTGGACCCCTTCTGCTGTGTGGGAGGGGTCTACCACTGTAGTTATTTCCCCCTCTGACTCTGCGGGAAAATTCCCTGCATGACTCCTGCAAAGGACCTTGAGAATTCTTGAAACACATTTTCTTACCACCACATTGGTTTCTGGAAAAGGGTTTCTGCGGGGTAGAAAAGCAAATTCCAACAGCAGACAAGATCTTTCTGTCCTGTTTACTGCAGGAGTGAGCTTCTTCCACTGTTGTCCCAAACAAAGGTGATCCATCACAAGGTGCATGGATGAAAGACACCTTGACAGGTTCTGCGAACTTGCACAGTTGCATCCAGGCAAGTCTCCTTATGTATATACCTGAACTGGGCACCCTTGAGGTATCTTCCGCAGCATGCGAGATCAACCTCATGATGCATTTATAATTGAATGTGGAGTGGCTAATCACAAGGAGAAATACTTCTATCCCTCTGTGGACATGTACCCTGGGGCAAAATTAGAGAGTTCCTTTATCAAGTCCTTCTATAACCTTAGAGATCACAGGGCAAATGTCGCTTGACACGTATACTCACTTCCCAAACCTGTCCAAAGCCCTAGACTCTCTGTTACAGGGATGGGCAGTGAAGCTTTGCTCGGCAAGCTTTTTGTTGGTTGTCACAACAACCATGGCATCTACAGGAATCCCTTTTGTCCAGTACTGTCTATCAGCAGGGGTGCTTTAACACTTTATCAGGACATTTTGGGATAGGTTCCATGGAATTCGGTTCCTTCCATGCCCTGCGAGAGGCAAGATCTACAAGCTCATCTGCAAGGGGGGAGGGTAACCCAAGATGTAG
Organism: Protopterus annectens; assembly: GCF_019279795.1. Classification (NCBI taxonomy): domain Eukaryota; kingdom Metazoa; phylum Chordata; order Ceratodontiformes; family Protopteridae; genus Protopterus; species Protopterus annectens. Next base: position 163,159,032 of record NC_056747.1, on the reverse strand, counting down.
ATGGGCCAGACCAGAAGGCTTCCAAGAACACAGATTCCTCTGAGAAAGGGTTATGGGAAGACCAACAACCTTTTTGGCAAAGGATCTCTAAGATGTCTCCAAATGAGACATTCAGGTGGAGATCTAGGGGACCCTTCCTCTTCATCAAAATTGGTGTCTCTGTGAGGGATTCCTGTGGGAATTCAAGTGCCTCTTCTTGCATGTTCTCTTCTGGGAGACCTCCTTACTGGAATGTTTCGGGGAAGATACAGAAAAGACAGGGAGTTCTTTGGTTGAACTGCCTGGGAGCTCTTCTGGGCTGGCTGCCTCTGAGGTGTAGGATGCAAAGGCTCGGACACAGGATCCAGAGGAGAAGTAAGGTATGGATCTGAAAAAGGGAAAGTCAACAGTACTACAGCTTGAGCGAAAACCTTCTCCACCACTTAAAGACATAGAGGCCCAGAGAGGCAGAGGACAATTCCACCACAGCCTAGATTCCCGGAGCAGACAACCCCCAGGCCCTGTTCTGAGGAAGGAGTTTGAGGCGAACTATCAAGAGCTGAAGTTCTGAGAAGCACCAGCTACTAAAACTTTGGAGTCAAAGTCAACCCCTCTGATCTGATGCTTCAGCTCAGACAGCTATCAAGTTTCAACAGAGTCGCAGCCGATCGGGTCATGGAAGTAGCCAGAGTCAAAGCTGACATAACCTTCAGATAACATGGTTCAACTCCCAGGGTTCTCAGATCCAAGGACTCTGAAATGGCTGGTCAGATTGGAGAAGGAGCAATTACAGGTTGAAAAGATGGCCGACAGCTCACTGATCCGATGGGAAACGGAGTTGGCAAAACTCCCATCTGGATCTGTGTTCTGAAGAATTTGCTCATCGTCCTCTTCACCTCCGCTTTGGATACACTAAGAGAAGACCTAATAGAAGATGTGAAAGGAGGCCTTGAGGACTTCTTAGTGTTTCCTTCAAAAACGGGGGACCTCAGTCTCAGAGAAATCGGCTCTGGTGAGAACTTGGGAGCACGGAGCAGAGGAAATGGAACAGTTGATTGTGTCGGATCAGAGATTTTAGGAACCTTTTTGGGAGGCTCTACAGTAGGCGTAGGCAATGGAGACTGGGAAGAAGAGCGCTTATGGTGCTCCCTAGGTTCCTTCCATTTTTTGGAGAGAATTTGAGCTCCTGAAGAAGTGCCCGAAGATGAAGATGAAGTGGGAAGGAGGGCTTTCAGAATTAGCTTGTTCCTCCCATCACTAATTGCTCTCACACTGAAGACCACACAGATGTCCAGACTTGTTGGACCCAACCAATAAATACACTCCCTGTGGGCATCAGAATTAGGGAATTAATACCCACAGGAAGTGCATTTTTTTTTTAAATCGATGTGTGCGTGTGTGTGTGTGTGTGTGTGTGTGTGTGTGTGTGTGTGTGTGTGTGTGTGTGTGTGTGTGTGTGCATATGTACGCGTGTGTGTGCATGAGAGAGAGAGACAGAGAGTGTTGTACTGAATTAATGTACCTGTCAAGCTGTATGCATTTTCGAAGAATGTCTGGTATGTCCTCCAAGCTCACAAAGAATGGGAAACAAATGGGTGCAATCTGCTAACTAATTCTTTTAAGTGTAGAAGGCTGTATTTTTTTTATCAGAACATCATGTTTTAATTCCCTGAAAATTTTGTTAATAAATCAAAGGAACTGACATATGGATTATTTGGCATGCTTAGTTAATGCCCAGTTGCTGCATTATAAACAGTTTCCATAGAGTTGGTGGTATGACTTTTGCTCAGAGGAATGCAGTACATCATGATGATATTTCTTCAGAAATAAAAAGCATGCTTATTTTTCTTAAGGAAGTTTTATGTTGTTAGATTTATACTTGCTCTTCCTACCAAATTTAGACTCAAGCAGTGACCCACACTATAGGAAGATACAATTGTGTATGTGTCTTTGTATTTGAAATCACCAACAGAAAGTACATTCTTGAGGGAGTTCTGGCACATTTGCTCAGAGGAATGCAGTACATCATGATGACATTTCTTCAGAAATAAAAAGCATGCTTATTTTTCTTAAGGAAGTTTTATGTTGTTAGATTTATACTTGCTCTTCCTACCAAATTTAGACTCAAGCAGTGACCCACACTATAGGAAGATACAATTCTGTACGTGTCTTTGTATTTGAACTCACCAACAGAAAGTGCATTCTTGAGTGACAGTTCTGGCACATTTTCCTGTGAAATTTGTTAGAAAATTTCAAGAGAGTCAAAAATTTGGTCCTGTATGACTAGGTACCGCTAATATTACTACATACACATTGGTTACTGTTTTTTTTTCATATTCATTTCATAACTTTCAGGCAGACAACTAATATCATTAGGGTGTCTTCTGAAACCACAGCTAAAATAATAGCTGTTCCTCAGATTACATCATTTTTTAGTGTCATTTTAAATGGATAGCACACGGTTATTTTACTTGTTTAGGAAGACATTTACATATTTGAGAATATGCAGCCTGTTTTTTCTAGATTCTTTTAGCTCATACAGTGGGCTGTATAAAGCTGAATATTCTCGTTTGCCCTGATAATTGTATATTGATACCAAGAAGAGTGATGTAGAGATACTGACATTTGTAGGCAGCGTCGTATCTAGGCCGCTATGGTAATAAGATATTGATGGACTACCTCTGTAAAACATTGTTAAAATTTTTTTTTTTTTTTTTTACCAATGACAAATACCTTGTGTTGCTGTAACATTGGGCCTAAAAAGAAGATGCATTTCTGTACAGAAGTGAATGAAATACTGTAGTATAAAAATAATCATTTCATTTTGTTTTATAAAATTAAAATTCAAGATGCACTTTCCCTCTGCCTTTGGAACTGAGAGCACAGACTGAGTTTTATTATAGGGAATTATTCCAGTACCATGTCTTGAAAATGTCCTGGGACAATACCAAACCTTTTGGAAATACAGCCATTTAGGTACAGGAAGTAGAAATGGCCAAACAGAAAGCAGTTAGTATTTGGTGGTTTAAAGATAATTGATTCCACGTCATATTCTTGTGATAATGGCACTAATACCCTTTACTATGCTCAGTCAAATGAATACCAATGCAGATCTCTTCAGTTTTACTGATCACTCTAGTCGTCATGCCATCAAACAAATCTGCATCTTGGAGCAGACATCATTATTGCAAAGAATAGCAATATGAAAAATCTTTGTTATATCTAGAAACTTTGGGAATCTACTGCTGAGTTTAGATCCCCAACATTTCCCATACCTCTGACATGCTTAATGATGCCCAGATTGTTGGAAGCTTACCTTGGATTTGTCCCCTCCGCAATGAGTGTATCCTTCCAAATGAGAAGGTTTGTCATCTCAAGGGCCTAGTAACATCCAAGTTCAAACAGTGAACAGGGCATGCACAAGTGCAATAACTGTCCAGATGAGTTTCTTTGTGTCCCTACTCACCCCTGGTATACTTGTATACTGTACATCACATGGTGGATGCACAGGGGTGCCATGGGGAGCCACATCCTCATATATGCCTTGTATTCTGCCCAGCCATCTAGCAACTTGAGGACCATTATCATAGCTATAGCATCACCACCAGGTCTTGTGTCCTAGGTGTGCCCTTGAACATGTTCTGACATTCTGCTCCCTCCTCCCTCCAAAAAGTGAGCAGCCTTTTACCTCATCATTCTTCTTCCCACATCATTGGCTCCTCCAGCACCTGGGCTGATCATCTGCCTAGGCTGTCTGTTTCAGTCAGAGCTTCTTCCCTATGTGCCATAAAACAGACACCATATCCGTATACTTGATATTTGTCATCAGATTCTTTTTCATCTACTTGTAAAAGCTTTTTTCTTTTTAATGTGAACCAATTCTCTTTTAAGCTTTGTTGGCAAGCATTCCTGAGAAGGCACTGTGTAACTGCAGTCTTATGGTATTAACTAAGCTTCTTTAGTAAACAGAAAAAGATAAGCTTGTCAGAAGGTGTTTTTACTCCATATGGTGATAGTATGTATACTTGTAGAGATCTTTGGTCACATTAGGCCAGACTGCATCTTAAACCCGTATTACACATACTCAAACATCAGATGATGTGTATGATCAGTGTTTTATGTCAGTTCTTATTTACTGTGTTAACGTACAAACATGCTGACATAGCAAGTTGCTGATAGCAAAGCTGTTGTCTTTAAGTCTGCCTGGGTCATGCATTTTTCTCACCAGTCATCTGTCCATCCCTTCTCTACTCATTCTTTCATCTGACAGAATACATGGGCATCTTTAAGAAGCCAGCAAAATCAAGAGGTATGACCTCATGAAAATGGAAGAGTTCCGAACCGGTTTATTTGTATATATAAACAAAATATATTAACCAAGCTGTTGGCGTTAACTGTTAGATTAAGAATTAGAATTGTAAGGCAAATATTAGGCATTTATTACATTTAGTCATTGTACAAATGCACCTACAGTACAGCCAGGAGGTTGACTTGGGTCGCCTGGGGCAGCAAAAGAGTTAACTATAAGATATATTTTATATGCGGCCCAAAGATACTTTCTGTTCACTCAGTGCTGCCTTGGCAAGCCAAAGGTTTTGACACCCGTTATAGAAGGTAATAGGGGTAAAAGCACTAAGCAGAAGAAAGTACTCTGAAAAGGTAAAAGGAAAAATGGAAATTTTCACTAGCAACACCCAAAAGAAGCTCGAAAAATCACATTCCCAACCATCCTAAAGAGCAGCAAACAAGATCTGAAGTATTGTAGTGGTCAGGAGCATTGTGGGTATGAAGGAGCTCGAGATTCGGATCTTAGAAAGTGGCGCAGTCAAATCAGTGGATCAGAGCTGAACCCGCTCGTTGGGGAAGAAAAAAAATTACATCAGATTTTACGTTTTAACAGCAGTACCTTTTTCAATGCATAATAACAGTCAGTGAGATGTATCATTCAAATGCGTCACGAAAGAGAATCACCTTATACCAAGCCATTTTGTCTCCAATATTTTTACCAGTAATAATGCACTGTTTTAGCTGAAGCAACACGGCACTAAATGCAATTCAGTGAACCAAGTACAGATTTATAGTTACATCTCAGTAATAACGGCTATACTTTAAAAGATAAAAACATCATTTCAGAAATGTTTTAATAAAATAAAGACTGATGCTTTACTTTCGTGACATTTCAACCACAGGTATTGTTTACATTCCTAAGCTCCTCCACAACTTTATCTACTCTTTCCACGCTTCTCTAAAGGACACCATCATTTCATCTACCTTTAACTCACCCAAGAGCTCTGTCCCCATAATAAAAATTCTTTAAACAAAACACTAATTATTTCTTAATTTGTGTGTAGTGCATTCGGACATGCAGGAAATAACAAATCAGTTAAGCATTGCTATAGCTAGATACCCGATTTTAAATGTTAAGCACCCTCGGCTTAACTTGTTAAGATAGGGTCTCGTGCTTAGCAGTGAAATCTGCCAGTACTGACCAACAAAGACAATGGCAAAACAAAAATAAATCTGATAATGCCCGCTGTTTGTACCAATAAAGTGACCATTCCCTTTACAAACCAAAAGCTGTTAGAATTAAAGGATGCACGATTGCCTGCATTTTCTAAAGAATACCAAGTCTAAATAACAACAGGCATTTGAGTTTGAGACTTCAATGAAAATGGAAATCAAAATCTAAACCGACTATTCATTCTAGTGATAAATATTTTAATACAGATAAAAGAAGAGTAAGTGGGATCTTTAGGAAAGGGTAAGAGCAAACTGCATAGAAAAAAATGGAAATTGTGGGAACAATACATACAGAAAAATGTTCCGGAAGAAGAATGAGGTTTAACAGAAGACAGGAATTAAATAATGTATGCAACGTGTCTTACACCAAGACAGAACAATAAATGTGAATTACAATGTTTGTAAATGTGAATGTTATTATAATTTGATTAATTGTAATTTGCCTATGTCACAAGTGATAATTCAATTAAGGTGATTAAAAAAAAGATGTTACATTGTCACTTAAAAAGGTATGACCCTTTAACAAAAAATAAACCATTAAATGTCACTGACTAACTAACACCAAGGCTGTGGACAGTCGATGCTCCAAAAAATGTACATTTTGCTAAGTACGCAAGTAGCTACTAGGCTTAAAGCTCAGGAAACCACGGAGGAGCCAATCCCAAAATTCCAGTGGCCTCAAATCACTGGCTGGTTAAGAGACTTACTAAAAGTCACAACAGTAGGCAAATGAGGGCTGAGGGAATTAAACACTGTACAACAAAAACTACAACTCACAGCCTTAACCCTCTGCTCCAACTGCCAGACAATTAAATTTATTTTCCATCAATCTGCTAAGTAAGCAGTTTCAATAAAACATACCCCTAACTGGAGCCTTTGACCAAAAACCTAGATAAAAAAAGAGGCTGAAAACTTTGCTAGGATTTACTACTAAAAGCCCAACTGCAACCTGTAATTTAGCTACTTTGGCTAGCGGAAAGTTACAATGAAAGGCAGTAGAGCATCTTACACAAATCAAAGTCAATCAACAAGAAACTATCCATCAGGAAATTCACTGCATTGTTGCTGTAAATAAATCCACACAAAAAACACCTGCAATGATACAATCCCTATTGTGTCATATTATGGGACATAAATTGCATTACGGGAGAAAAAATAACAGACTAATAAACAATCTTGTCGTCATAACCCCAGCCAGACCATTTATGGAATAATACAGTACAAATAAAACAAACAAAGTTGCCTAGAATAATGCAGAGCTTTATTACTACAAAAACTACTAGGGTGTAATGAAAAAAATATAGATACATCTAAGAGGGAACAGAATCTAGTGAGTCAATTCCAAGTATGATCAACATCTGTTTACTCGACCAAATTTAGTCAACCGGTGTGCAAGATCGCACAATTTTCAGGGTTGGGAAAAATTACCTTTGCCCATCATTGTGCAATCTCAGAGTTAGTATATAATTAACAGAGAATATGGGGACTGCAAAGGGGGCTTGCCTCCCCCCTTATAAAAATGTCTTAATGTTTATTTCCAAGTTTTAATTTTGTATGCACCAAGGGTGTTGCTTGGGGAACGCACAGTAACATGATGATGTTTGCAAAGCTGGAGTTTTCCAGTCGATGTGAACATCAACATCTGGGTGTTTTAATTAAATTCAGTATAGTACACATACACACACCCCTCCATATATGTGTGTACGTATATTTTATATATATATATATATATATATATATATATATATATATATATATATATATATATACACACATATACATACATATATACACACAGAAAATACACACACACACACATATATCTATATATATAAATATATATCTATCTATATATCTATCCATCTATCTATATATATATAAATATATATATATATATATATATATATATATATCTATATATCTATCTATCTGTATATCTATCTATATGTATATATGTATACATATATACATGTGTATATATATATATATATATATATATATATATATATATATATATTATACACACACACACACACACACACACACACACACACACACACACACACACACATATATATATAAAAAGTAGTTATGTACTCATCATAACGTTCCATGTTTGTAGTCCATCTCACCCTTCATTCTTACTGATGGGATCGGAGTCGATTCCTTGGCTCCGACTCTGCCTATTTACAAGCTGGAATCTTCTAGGTGGCTCGTGGCTAGGTAGGTATCCCGTGGTGCACCAGTACAATCTCCAGATCTTGTTTGCTGCTAACTAGGAGAAATAATAAGCATAGAGAAAGAAGACAATAATAAAAGGTCTCCAGTGAATAATGATGACTATTTTTCTGTCTCCAGATACTTCCAGGATGGGGGTAGGAGGGTGGGTTCATAAGAATGAAGGGCAAGATGGACTACAAACATGGAACGTTATGGTAAATACATAACTTTTCTGTTCTGTACTCCTCTCTCGCCTTCATCCTTACTGATGGGACAGCATCCCTAGCACCTTATTCTTGGGTGGCTCAAGGAAAAATACTCCTGAGTACAGTGGAACCAAAGGATGCTCTTCCCCTGAAGGTAGAATTCAATTTGTAATGAGTAATAAATGTGTGAGTGGTACCTCAAGTTGCTGCTGCACAGATATTATCAAGTGGGACCCTGGCTTGAAAAGCTGCAGAGGTAGACTGAGATCTCGTAGAATGAGCCGTAGAATTGGGGAATGCACAGTGGGGAATGCAAAGTTCCCCTGTGAGAGAGGGGAACTTCGAACAGCCATCTGTCCCTGGAGTGGTTCCAGCCCATAAGTTAGTAGTTTAAAAAACGCGTTTGCACGGTTTTGTGCACCGGGCAGCACCGGTTAGCTAGGGTTAAATTACTCCCGGCTCCACTAAGTCTCCTCTTCAGTTTTTCACTTGAAACTAGTCTAACTCTCAACCTAAGCACTCAAAAAGCATCCTACAGTCCAGCACTTGCTCAGACCTAATAGCAAGCACTAATATACCCAGACACTTGACTGCTCAACAGGGCAAGGCTCTTTATCCACCCCTCACCAACCAAGCGACTACGCAGCTCACCCTACTATTCAGGCATGACCAAAGGGCAACTTCAGGTGTACTCTCCAGTCCAGCTGGTGAATCTGGGTATCCTGAGGCAATGTTACAACTGCCTCATATGCACAGACAGCCCTCTCCTCCTACCACAAAACACTAACCTATGCGAGAGATGCAATTATACAGCCAAACTGGAGGCTAAAGTCTCTCCACCCAAGACTGGAACAGGCAGTCATGAGGAGAAGGTTGACAATTGCACCACACCTCCAGCCTCACACAGACCTACTAAACCAGCACTGGCAAAAAATACACAAATACATGAAATCCTACTCGGAGGCTCTAAATAACAACCTGCAAAAGCATCAGAGAGCTCCAGAGCAGACACCCACAAAACCTGCTCCTCCCGTCACAAACCAGACAACACATAAAACACAAAATCAATGTGCCGCACAATCACAGCCCTTAAGGTGAAATAACATACCTAACACACTATTAAATAGGTGACTCAATAGTCAGGCACACTGACGCCCCACTCACTAGGCTGGACAAGGAGAAGGTTACTGTTAGCTGCCTATCTGGAGCCAGAATCCGCAACATAACAAGCACTCAGGTCATTCCATAACAAGTACAAATATGACTCATGTCATTGTTCATGTTGGTGTGAATGACCTGAGATGTACCTCCCTGGACTACATGAAAACAGACATTGAAGAGCTCTCTGATCATGTAGCCCAGGCGGGTGGGACCCTGACTAGCATCCTGCCCTCACTGAGAATGATGCCTCAGTATAAAGAAGAAATTATCAATTTCAATAATTGGCTAAGCTTCTGGTGTCATTCAAAGGGGATCCAGTGTCTGTCAGCCTGGGATGACATGCTCGACAAGCCACATTATTTCGCAAGAAATGGCTTGCACCTGTCACTCCTTGGCTTTCGAATACTGGCCAAGGCTCTTGCTGCCCCCGCATAGTGCCTTTTTTAGGCAAGGCTCAAAATTCAAACCCACCACCGTAAACAGCCCAGGAAAAAAAAAATGAGGGTTATGCTATTCAACGCCAGGAGTTTAAAATCTCAAACTGCATGCGCTCGAAGCACTCCTAAGTATGGAGAACGTCGACATCTGTGCAGTAACTGAAACCTGGTTCAAGGCTCCAGAGAGCACTCCAGCACTACTGGGCTACAAATCATACCATACATTTCGGCCACAGAACACGGACTGAAACACAAATGGAGGGGGTGTATCCATATTCAAAAAGGATACTCACACCTCCAGGTTAGTGGTGCAGCATGATAAATCTGAGATCATCCATGTGCAACTAACATCCGGCAAATCTGCAATGCAAATTGTGGCCTGCTACAGATCACCCTCCAGGACCCAGGACCACCACTCCGCCTTTCTGGAGACACTGGAAAACATGAAGGTCCTACCGAACACCCTGATATTGGGTGATTTCAATTAACTGGGACAACTACTTGAGTACAAACTCCCACGCTCAGCGCTTCCTGGAATTTATCAACTCAAATGTCCCGGATAAGCTGGTAAACTCCCCTACCAGAGGCCACAACATATTGGACCTGGTCATCACCAACATGGTCAACAGGTGTTCTGTACCACAGGTCAACTCGTCACTGGTTAGATCACACCATAAACTAATCACCCTGTATGTCCACACCCCACCACCACCCCCAACCAAGGAAACCACAGTGAAAAACTTTTCTAAAGCAAATTTCACCTTAATTAAGGCAGAGGTGGTAAGTTTCACAGCCCCCACGCTAAAGGATAACACTGCCCAAGATGCAGAATCTTTTACAATTGCACTGTATGAGCACCTACAAGGATGCATGGATCATGCCATCCCTAGCAAGACTAAGACTCACTCCCCTAAGAGAGGGAAACCAGTCTGGTGGACCCTGCCATAAACAGGTTATACAACAGGAGGAAACTAGTTCAGAAAAAAAGCAAATCCCAAGAAGGAAAGACATCCCTGATCAGTATCAGTAAGAAACTAAGGTTGCTCATAAAATCATCCAAGGCTAACTTCGAAAGAAAAATCGCCAGGGATTTGAAAGACACCACAAAGCCTTCTTTAGCTATGTCAAGAATCTAAGTGGCAACTCGCAGATATGCTCTGAGCAAGTACAAAATATACTGAACCTACTGATATTGCCAACATCCTGGCAGATAGATTCAGTGCAAACTTCACCTCCCTCTCACCATCAAAAGGGCCCACAATACCAGAAAAGTGTAGTGTCCTGGAAATCACAGAAGTACAGGTGAAAACAGCCCTTTCAAAAGCTAAAAACACAGCATCAATGGGGCCAGATGGTGTCCCAGACTGTGTCTTGCACAAACTACAGAACGAACCAACCCCCCACCTAAACACGCTGTTCAACCTCAGACTCTCCACAGGCTACGTGCCCATTGAATGGGCACAAAGCAACGGTTATTCCGCGACACAAAGGAGGGGCCACAACTGACCCTGGTAACTATCGCCCCATAAGCCTGACTAGCCTGGTCTGCAGGGCTATGGAGCGCATCATCATGGAACTCATTAACAAAGACATTGGGAACCTCCAAACACTTGACCCGACCCAGTTTGTCTTTGTTAAGGGCAGACAATGCATACTAAACCTGGTTGACTTCTTTCAGACAGTCACCAAGGCCATAGACAAGGGAAAGGTGGTTCACACAGCCTACCTTGATCTCGCCAAGGTGTTAGACACCATCCCTCACTCAGGTATTATAGAAAAACTCACCAGCCTGAACATAAACCCTGACGTCACAAGATGGGTTGCCAACTGGCTTACAGACAGAACTCGCACGGCAAGAATAGCGGACTCCAGGTCCAACTCCAAACCAGTCACAAGTGGTGTCCCGCAAGGCTTGGTTCTGGGACCCCTACTGTTCGGCATATATTTCTCAGAAGTACAGGCAAACGGAGAAGGACTATGGCTAATCAATTTCGCTGATGACTGCAAACTGGGAGCCATAATTGACACTCTGGCTGACACGGACATCCTTCAGAAAGGCCTTACTGAGACAGACACCTGGTGTCAAGGTCATGGCCTCAAGCTAAATGCCAAAAAATGCATAGTCATCCCGTTTGGGAAAAAAAAACACCCACGAATTTCCACATAGGCAGCAGCCCCCTTAATACAGAAGAGGTAATAAGAAATCTCGTGACCCATGTAGATAGTAATCTCTCCTTTGCCAATCATATTGCCAAAGTAGTTAGGAAATCCTTCTATGTGGCCCATCTAATTACTAAGGGGTTCGCATCTAGAAACAAAGAGGTTATAGTGCCCCTCTACTCGTCACTCATCAGATCCATCAGCGAATACAATGCCCCATTTGGGATGTACCTCACAAGACACTTCCAACAGCTGGAAAGACCACAAAAGCACCTCACCAAGAAGATTACTGGCCTCAAACATATGTCCTATGCAACCCGACTGAAAAAACTCCGGCTGTACTCAATGGCATATCACTTACTCAGAGGTGATCTCTGCCTGACTTACAAAGCTATGTCCAATTTAGAATTGATGGACATGCTCCACCTAAAGAAATCCAAGTCACTGTGAGCCACGGGCTCTAGTGAGCTAAATCTCGCCACAACAATAAATAGAACATGCTGGAGGGATAGATAGATCACAGAGACTCCCCAAGCTTTGGAACAAAATTCCTAACTACATTAGGCAGAGCCCCTCACTAACACTCTTCAACAGAAGCTTTGACGAGTGGATGGGTAACAGAAAATAAACCCCTGGAATCACTTCATTGGCTCTGCTTGACAGAGGCTCAGTTAATCAATGGGGCGGCGAAAGCAGACGCACTCTGGCTAGGCTTAAAAATGTCCTCGGGCAGATAGCCTAGTACCTACCTATGAGCCTTAATTTTGAAATGTAAGCTAAACAGCTAGAGATCCAATTTGAGAGGGGCACTTCATAAACTGGTAAACTTGACCTGGATTCTGAGAAGGAAATGAATAATTTATCTGACTTCCTGAATTCCTTAGTCCGATGCAAATAAAAACGCAATTGTCTATGAACATCCAACTGATTAAACCTGTATTCTACTGCATTGGAATCATACCTCTCAAGTGTACCTCATTACGAGGAACGTACCTCATTTGGGGTCTTAAAAAGTTCACGGCCCTCAAAATTCCTCAAAGTTCCACATTGAAAGAGTCAGTCACACATTCGGTGTTAGGAATTTTTTTTTAAGTGAAATCCATGGTAAATTGAAATTAATCATATTAATTCATTAAATGATCTTCTTTATAAGTAAAACAATCATATTTTAACCATCCTATGACCTTCCTAGTTGAAGTTGTTAGTAAGCCATTAGTATGTGTTCCACATTTTGCCCATTTGTTCCACATTATGAAGGCGAGTGTTCCTCACTTTGGCGATGAAAGGTTGAGAGCTATGATTGGAATGATTTAGGAAGAACACCGGAAGTTCTATGGACTAGATCAAAGTGCTATGGGAACAGACCTTGGGGACAAAGGATGGATTAATATGAAGGGATACTCTGTCTTTGTGAAAAATCAGATAAGGGGTTTTACAGACCGTGCTTGTAATACTGATACCTGTCTGGCAGATGGGATAGCCACCAGAAACAAGGTCTTCCAAGACAGAAATTTCAAAGGTGATGAATGAGAAGGCTCAAAGGGCGGTGACGTTAATTTGGATAGCACAAACTTCAAGTCCCATGAGGCTACAGGTTCCTGAAATGGGGGTCTTAAACTGGCACCCTTGAGGAAAATTTGGCACAGTGTATGTGACATTAGATTAGAATCTTGTATGCCTAGATGAAAATTAGAAATCGCTGCCAATCGAAAACTGATTGTGGCAGCCGCAGATCCCTGGTGGAAAAGCTCAGACAGGAATCCAAAACCACCGGAATGGAGGCGATATAAGGGTCAACATTCTTTTTCTCAGCTCAGACAGAGAATCTCCTCCATTTACTAGAATATAATCTCATAGTGGAGGGTTTATGAGAGGACGTTAGGATACGAGTCATGGAGGGTGAGAAGTCGTGAAACTAGACTAAGATGGAACAGGAGCAGCCAAGCTGTCAGATTGAGGGTGTGTAAAGTAGGATGAAGCGAGCCTGACATGTGCATCAAGAGATCTGGCACTGGGTCCAGAATCCAAGGATCGTCTTGAACAGGTCAGAGAAAGGGGAACCAAACCGGACGAGGCCAGTAAGAAGCAATGAGGATCAGTTTCCTTACCAGCTGTTTTGCTTTCTGAATAACCATGGATATGAGAGGAAAGGGAGGAAAAGCATAATGGAGACCCAGAGGCCAATCGTGAACAAATGCGTCTCTCGGTGACTCCCTCGGAGAGGGGATGAGGGAGAAATAGCTGCTGCATTTGGCATTGATCGGGCTGGCAAAGTGATCGTAGCAAGGCTGTCCCCATCTGCGGGAAATCTCCTCCGCTATTTCCTGTTTCAGAGACCACTCATGAGGCATCAAAATTGCCCAGCTGAGTTTTTTGGCTATCACGTTGGTTGTCCCTTGGATGTGCATTGCCACCAGAAAAAGCTGGGAAGACATCGCCCATTTCCAAACTTGAATGGCGTCTCAACAGAGTGGGTATGATCTGGTTCCACATTGTTTGTTGATATACCATACTACCGACATGTTGTCTGATTGTATTGCAATCGTCCCCAGAGGCAGAAGGTTGTGAAGCGCTTGCAACGCCAGGAGCACTGCCCTCATCTCTAGAACACCGATATGCAGGAGAGCCTCATGATCTGGGCCATGTGCCTTGGACAGTCCTGTCTAGATAATACCCCCCATCCTCTCTGTGAGGCATCCGTGGTCACAGTGGCAATGGGTTGGCAAGGGACAAATTAAGTGCCCGTGGTTAACTGGTTGGGTTGAGTCCACCAAATGAGGTCCTTCTTGCAAGAGTCTTGTCAGCAGTATGTGATGAGTTAATGTTAGATGTTGAAAGGACCACACGGACGATAGCAGCCACTGAAGAATCTGCATGAGTAGTCTGGCTAGCGGCACTAGTAGTATGGTGGAAGCCATGGTCCCTAGAAGCTTCAGAACAGTCTTGGCCTTGACTTTTTGTAGGGGGTTGAAGACTATGAATTTGAAGAACCAGACTCTGTGCCCTTTCTAGTGGAAGACGAGCCAACATGTCTACTGTGTCTATCTCTGCGCCTATAAAATCACAAATTGAGAGGGCAATAAGGCAGATTTTTCCCAACTGATAGTAAACCCCAACTGGGCACAAAGTTGAATGGTAGCGTCCCTGGTCTGAAGAAGTAGATGCCTGGTAGGGGCAGTCAGGAGCCAATCATCCAGATACAGAAACACCAGGAATCCTCCGAAGTCTCAGGTGAGCTGACACTACTGCCATACACTTGGTGAAAACCCTGGGGGCTGTGGTGAGACCAAAGGGCAGCGCACGAAAATAAGAAGTTATGTACCTACCATAACGTTCCATGTTAGTTGTCTTCTCTCGCCTTCTTTCTTGCTTGATGGGTTCGGAGCCGATCCTCGGCTCCGACTCGGCACTTGCTTTAGCTCGAGAACTCCTTTTACCAGCTCGAGGCAGCCCCATATCCCATGATGCAAGGCAGTAAGTACCCAGATCTCGTTTGTTGACAAAGGGCAATAACACCAAGCATAAAATACTTCCCAAAGGAAGAAGAAACTTACAGATGGAAAAAAGAACCAGGTTTGAATGGTCTTTAGCATAATAGTTTCTTATACAAGGTCTGTCCAGGCCAGGGGGAAGGAGGGAGGGTCGCAAGAAAGAAGGCGAGAGAAGACAACTAACATGGAACGTTATGGTAGGTACATAACTTCTTAATGTTAAGTTGTCAATCTCGCCTTCATTCTTGCTTGATGGGACCGCGCCCCTAGCACCTCTATCCTGGGTGGCTCAATGGAACAAACTCTTGAGGACTGTAGAGCCAAAACTGGCTCTGTCCCTGGAGGCCAAGTCCAATTTGTAATGGGAAACAAAGGTGTGAGGAGTGGCCCAAGTGGCCGCTGCACAAATAGTGTCCAAAGGCAGTCTAGCTTGAAAAGCTGTAGAAGTAGCTAAACTCCTAGTTGAATGTGCTTTAGGCTTTGAGCACAGCTGTTTTCCCCTGATCGCATAAATTTCAGTGATGACCGAAGAAAGCCATCTGGACAAAGTCACTTTAGAAACAGGAAGGCCTTTTTTATTATCCGCATAGGAAACAAAAAGTTGATCAGATTTTCTAAACTTTTTTGTTCTGTCCAAATAATATCTAAGCTGACGGTGGACGTCAAGATAATGTAGCTTTTGTTCAGCTCTATCTGAATAGTTAGGAAAAATACAGGAGATCAATGGATTGATTCAGATTGTTTTTGAAGCGACCTTAGGTAAAAACTATGGATTAGTTCGTAAAGATACTCTGTCTTTGTGAAAAATCAAATAGGGGTCGAACCGAAGAGCATGAAGTTCAGACACCCTCCTGGCAGATGTAATAGCCACTAGGAATAAAGTTTTCCAAGAAAGATATTTCAGGGAACAAGAAACAGCTGGTTCGGAGTTGGGAAGAATCAAGGATGTCAGCACTAAATTTAGATCCCACTGAGGAGGAGGATTCCTGATTGGAGGCTTTAGTAGGAAAATTCCTTTCAAGAAGGCCCTGCAGAGCCTATGGGACATAATATTATGATCTGCTATCCCGACATGAAAATTAGAAATAGCAGCCAACTGAACTCTGACTGTGGAAGAAAAGGAGCCTGCATGAAAAATCTCTGCTAAGAAGTCCAGAACTGCCTGAACAGGGGCAGTAAAAGGATCAATATTTTGGGCCTTAGCCCAATAAGAGAAACGTTTCCATTTGCTTGTGTAAATCCTCCTGGTACAGGATTTTAGTGAAGCTACTATGATATCTCTAACTGGGTTAGAGATCAAAGGAAGCCTGGCTAAGGAAGGAAGTGGAGCAACCATGCTGTGAGGTTGAGAGAAGGGATTGACCGGTGCAGCTGACCGGATTGGTGAATCAGTAGATCTGGCACTGGGTCCAGATGCCACGGCTGCACCAAAAGGTGATGATGGAGGAACGGAACCAAACTTGTCGAGGCCAGTAAGGGGCAATGAGAATCAATTTGGCTCTCAAAGCGGTAGCTTTCTGGATCACCTGAGGGATCAGAGGAAATGGGGAAGGCATAAAGAAGTCCCTGGGGCCAATCCTGGGTCAGAGCGTCTCTGGGGGATGGCCTGATAGAGGAAGAGGCTGAAGAAGTCTGGACATTTGCTGTTTTGGGGAGTAGCAAAAGATCGCAACATGGACGACCCCATTCCAGAAAAATCTCTTCCGCTATGGATTGCTTGAGAGACCACTCGTGAGGCATGAGAATAGCTCTGCTCAATCTGTCCGCTATAATGTTGGTTTTCCCAGGGATATGCGTTGCTACCAGAAACCGATGAGAGGAGATCGCCCATTGCCATAGTCTGAGCGCTTCTCGACACAAGGGGTAGGACTTGGTTCCGCCCTGTTTGTTGATATACCAAACTACAGACATGTTGTCTGTGTGGACTGCAATTGTCCCTACGGGAAGAAAGTCGTTGAGGGCTTGCAACGTTAAAAGCACTGCTCTCATCTCCAGGACATTTATGTGCAGATGGTACTCGAACGGTTGCCACGTCCCATGAACCATCCTGCCCTGATAATGACCCCCCCACCCGATCAGGGAGGCATCCGTGGTGACAGTGGCTATCGGGGACGGAGGTACAAAGCATCTGCCTTGGTGAACCTGAGACGATGTGATCCACCAAGCAAGATGTTCTTTGCATGTTTGTGTCACCAGAATCTGGTGACGCATTGGGAGTTGCTGGTATGACCACTGTGTGAACAGCATCCACTGAAGGAGGCGCATGTAGAAATAGAGCCAGGGGAAGAAGAGTAATGGCCGCAGCCATGAGACCTAATACTTTTAGAACCATTCTGGCCTGTACTTTCTTGCTGGCCAGAATGATCCTGACATGAGTCTGAATGTCTGAAACTCTTTGTTCTGTAAGGGTAGCTGACATCCGAACAGTGTTTAAGTTTGCGCCTATGAAGGTAATAGACTGGCAGGGCGATAAGGATGACTTTTCGAAGTTGACTGAGATGCCCAAATGAGAACAAAGGTCTATTGTGTAATCCCTGGCTTGTATAAGCTGATGCCTGGTGGTGGCTGACAGGAGCCAGTCGTCGAGATACGGAAACACCTGGAATCCTTGACGTCTCAGGTGAGCCGTGACCACTGCCATGCATTTGGTGAACACTCTGGGGCTGTAGTGAGACCAAAGGGCAGGGCTCTGAACTGGAAATGACTGGACCCCAGCCGAGCGGAGAAATCTCCTGGAGCGTCTGTGAATTTTGATGTGATAGTACGCATCCTGAAGATCTATTGAGCACATCCAGTTGTCCTTCTGTAAGAAGGGCAGAATTGACTGAAGAGTGACCATTCGAATCTTGTCTTCCTGACAGACTTGTTGAGTCTGCTGAGATCCAATATTGGTCTCCAGTCTCCCGTCTTTTGGGGACCAAAAGAACCTTGAGTAGATTCCGGCTCTGAATGGTCTATTGTAACTGGCTGAATGGCTCTTTTGCAGTAGTTTTGCGATTTCTAACTCTGCAATGTCCCTTAGACCGGGTGGTACGCCTGGAAGGGAACTTGAGGGAAGGGACTTTCCTCGAAAGGAATTATGTAACCCTTGGATATGATCGACTGTACCCATCTGTCTTGAGTGAGGGAATGCCAGGCTTCTGGGTACAGTGATAATCTTCCCGACTGCCTCCAAGGAGGGACAGCCGGGCAACACCTCAGGGATGCTGAAAGGGCTTATCAGAGAGAGGCTCCCTGTTTCCCTGGTTTTTCGGACCCCTCTGCCTCTAGAGCGGCGTCTGTTGTTGTTACCCCTCTGCCTCTAGGGGTAAACTGACCACGTGAATCCGGCGTGACTCCTTGGGATTTACGGAACCACATCTTACCACCCTTCTGTCCTTTGGGATAAGGCCTAGAAGGGGTGGAAAAACGGACTCCAACAGCAGAAAGAGTCTTGCCGTCCTGCTCACACCTGGTCAAGGTCTCCTTCACCTGAGGGCCAAACAAAGCTGACCCATCAAAGGGAGAATTTGTGAAGGACGCCTTAAAGGGATCCGCAAAATCACATAGCCGCATTCAGGCTTGGCGTCTAAGAGCCACACCTGTGCCTGCGGCTCTACTCGCTCCATCCGCAGCATAAGATATTAGCCGCATGGAGGAGTTAGCAATGGAATTGAGGGTTCCTAGCTGCGAAGCAATCTTTTCTTGAGCCCCTGCAGCTGTAGGATCCTGAACTACTTCTCCTAGCTCCTTCAGGATATCTCTCTGGAGTCTGGTGAAGTGACAAAGATAATTCAGCGAACGCATAGCAAAGGTCGCTGAGGAAAACATCCGCTTGCCGTACCTATCCATGGTCCTAGAGTCCTTATTAGGAGGATGGACGGGCACGGAAGGATCTGCAAGTTCCTTTTTGGTGGCCGCAGCCACCACCATGGCATCAGCGGGACACCCTTGGGTAGGGATTGTTTGTCACTAGGGGCAGTGATAAATTTAGAAGGCCTCCTAGGGACTGGCTCTACAGAGTCAGGAGCTGTCCACGCCCTTCGTGCAATAACCTGCATAAGGGGGTCGAAAGTCGGAGACACCCAGGAGGTGGAGGGCCGAGATCCAAACGCCTCTAGGTATACTGACTCAGCCTCAGAGGGATTGTTGGTGGGCCAGTTTCCCTCTGTTTCAGAAGTTCTAGGATGTCTGAAAAGAGACATCCTCAGAGGGGGATCTAGGGGATCCCTCTGACTCATCAAAGTCAGTCTCCGGCGTGGCAGACTCGGGCGAGTCTACATGCTTCCTCTTACAAGTCCTCTTCCTAGGAGGATCTCCCGAAACATCAGGAGAATCCTCGGAAGAGGGGAAAATTCCCAATGGGGAAACCTGAGGCGGAGGATCTCTGGGTCCTGTAGCAAGAGAAGTGGCAGAGATGTCAACAGGTACAATAGAGGGAGGAGCTACGGGAAGAGACTGCTGACTGATACCAGTGGCCAGTAACTCCTCATCACCTCGAATGCTCCCTCCCAGGCAGGTCCGAGAGAACCCGCTCCAAGAGCTAGGAACTCCAGGGACCACCGAAGGGAAGCATCCGAGGCAGATGTCGGAGCCGAGCTCACCAAGGCCGAGGCTCCAAGGGGAAGAGCGGGTTCGGACAAGGGTCCGATGCCACTCACCCCTCGGAGGAGACCATGGAAGCCCGACCACCGAATCCCTCTAAGGAAGAGGAGATCAGAGTAGAGGCTGAAGGAACAGAAGAGGGTATCCGTCCTCCAGCCGTAGCAGTAACTATGCCCGAAGACTCCAACTCCAAGCTCTGGGGTAGAGTTGAAGGAGGAACTGTAACGGGGTGTGGACCAACAGTCGTCTGCTGAGACGGACTGTGAAGCATTTGGGCCAGTACCTGTGACTTGAGCAATCTGCTGACCACTCTCTCTAGGTCATGGTCAGACAACCTGGATGACCTTGAAGATCGGCTCCGATGGCTCCGTTCTGACAGAAGAGGTGAAGCCGGAGCCGGAAGGATCGGCACCAAGGAAGGAGGCCTCGACCTCTTCCTGGAATGAGCCATCGGAGCCGACTACGGATCCTGTCGGAGCCGATTTCTCGGAGCCGACAGAACGCCTCGATGTATCGGCTCCAGCCGGAGCCAATACAGCCACCAAAGTAACGGTGTCGGAGCCGATCGGAGCCGACACCGATGCCTGTGCCACATGGGTGTCGGAGCCGATATCGAAGTGGACACAGTTTCGCACCGATGGCCATCGGTGCCGAAGGCTTAGTCAAGCCAGAATCGGCTCCAGCCGAGCGATCTCGACTCTGTACGAGTCGGAGCCGAGGCCGCAGGCTTAGAAACAGAAGCCTGGGCCTTGGAAACTCTTGCTGGTTTCGGTGGAGCCGACTTAGCCGGAGAGCCCTCCGGCTTAAGAAGGCCCCTAAGAACCAGTTTGTTATCTCTCCTGCAGGACTCTCTGGCTGAAGGAGTGACAAATAGCACAGGAGTCCTGCAGGTGAAGAGGGCCCAGACAATACAGGCAAGAAGTGTGACCGTCTGTCAGAGACATTTTCTGACAGCACGAGTCGCACTTCTTAAAACCTGAAACCCTCTCCTTTGACATGGTGCCGACACACAAAACACACACACACCAGTCAAAATAAAATTAAATTACACAAAATACCAAAAGGTATTTTATAAAACACCAACACACACACCCTAACAGGGGGGGGATGGGATAGGGATAACTAAGAACAAATTCAAAAAGACAGGGAATTTCTGTCAGGAAGGGATAGAAATTAAATTTAAACTATAAAAAATTAGTTTTGACTAAAAGGGGCTTGAAAATCACAAAGTGAAACAACTTACCAGGAGCTGGTAAAAAGAAGACCTCCCAAGCGAAGCGGCAAACGAGATCTGGGTACTTACTGCCTTGCATCATGGGATATGGGGCTGCCTCGAGCTGGTAAAAGGAGTTCTCGAGCTAAAGCAAGTGCCGAGTCGGAGCCAAGGATCGGCTCCGAACCCATCAAGCAAGAATGAAGGCGAGATTGACAACTTAACATGTACAGTTGTGTACACTTACCATAAATGTAAATGTTGGGAGTGTATTCACTGTTGCAGTCATTACATTTGGGTAATCCTGCTGGCAGGCTGCCCGCAAGTCAGCCTGAATTCCAAAGTCTTGGGTCCTGTGTTGGCTGCTGTCACCCCTTCCCTGACATCAGGTCGTCAGGGGTATAAAAGAAGCAGCGAACGCCATTTTCTTCAATTTTTCTTGCCCCAAATGACAGGTGTCCACTAAAAGGGTAGCCAAAATTTATATATAAAAATACATGCACCAAAATAAACTACCTTCATCTACAAGCAAATACACCACATAGGTAGTATAAATCAGAGAAGGAAAGATAAGTTCCAGCAGAAAAACGCGGGATGGCAAGAGGGTAACCTGGACTGCAACAGTGAATCCACTCCAACATCTACATTTATGATAAGGGTACACAACTGTACTATGTTCTTCGTGTTTCACTGTTGCAGTCATTACATTTGGGTAGAGTCCCAAAGCTATGGTTGGGGGGGCTGGAGCTAAACAGCATTAGGTGCGGCTATGAGGCCCTGCAGAACTGCAGTGGCAAAGCCTGCCCTGGATTTAGAGTAGAGTGGCAGATGGTAATGCTTTGTAAAGGTGTGCACTGAACTCACGTAGCAGCCTCTAAAATGTATCTGGTTGGTACTCCCCTGAGAAAGGCTGCTGAAGTGGCTGCAACTCTGATGGAATGTGGCCTAATGCCCTTAGGCAATGGCTTGCCATGGTGTATGTAGCAGAAACGAATGCAGTGGCCTATCCACTTTGAAATAGTCTGCTTTGAGATAGCCATTCCTTGTGATCCTGCAGCATATGACACTAGTAATTGCTCTGCCTTCCTGGAAGCTTTGGTTCTGTCCAAGTAGAATCTAAGCTGTCTGTGTACGTCCAAAGAATGCAGAATTCTCTCCCCCTTTTTTCTGTGGATTTGGATAAAAAGTTGGCAGATGAATTGTTTGGTTAAGAGCCACACTGGATACCACCTTAGGCATAAATGTTGGTTTGTCCTCAGAGAGACCCTGTCTGGATAAAAAATAATAAAAGGTTCCACAGCCATGAGTGCCTGTAGCTCAAACTCATCTTGCAGAAGTAATAGATAGGAGCAGAGCTGTTTTCCATGATACAAATTTTATACCAGCAGTAGCTGCCGGCTCAAAAGGAGGCAGGGTGAGTTTCCAAGACATAGTTGGAGGTCCCATGCGGCTATTCGTGATCTCCTTGGAGGCCTTAGATTTTTGGCTCCTCTGAGGTACTGCTTTAATATAGGATGATAAAAGATTGGTGGCTCCGTATTGTAATGAGCCGAAATGGCAGAGGCATGAATTTTAATTGTTGAAAAAGATGGGCCTTTGTCCAGCATCTCAGTTAAGTATTGCAAAATCTGAGGAATATTTAGGACAGCTGCATCAGTTCCTTGTGCCTGGATCCAAGCACAGAATCGCTTCCATTTTCCAGCGTAAGAATTTCTAGTACTAAGCCTTCTGGCTTCCAAAATGACATCCATCACAGCTTTACTGAGTGGAGTTTTTTGTAGGATTACATTATCCACCATGCTGCCAGGTTTAATGTCCTGAGTTAGCTGTGCAGTACCCGATTGTTTTGCTGGGACAGTAGATGAGGTATTTGAGATAAGGTCCAAGCTGAGCATTGAGACAAGTTCCTTAGGATTGGATACCAGAACTGGAGGGGCCAGTCTGGGGCAATCAGCATCATCCTTGGCTTCTCCTGTCTGAGTTTTAGGAGCACCTTGGGGAGGAGAGGCAGTGGAGGAAAGGCATATACTAATAGGACATCCACTTTCCAAGCTTGTCTGTGATAAGTCCTTGTGCAGAATCTTTTTAGCTGGTAGTTGTGAGGGGAGGCAAATAGATCTATGCCCGGACATCCCCATTTCTTTATCATGCTGAAGACTTGTGGATCCAGCTGCCACTCGTGGGGATCCATGAGGTTTCTGCTTAGATCGTCTGCCAGAGTATTTTCCTTTCCTGGCAGGAATTGTGCCTACAGATATACTTGGAAAGTCAAAGCTGTGTCCCACAATGTCATTGCTAGCCTGCAAAGGGGGTAAGAATGTGTGCCCCCTTGCTTGTTTATATACCACATGACCGTGGTGTGGTCTGTCTTTATCGGTGGCTGTCCCGGATGAAATAGGTCCATGAAGGCTGTCGGGGCTTTTTGAACAGCTAGCATCTCCTTTTGATTGATATGTAGATGCATTTGGTTTGAGGACCATGTGCCCTGAATGATTCTCCCTGCCATGTGGGCCCCCCAGGCATAATCTGATGCATCCGTTGTTAGTGTCTGCCTGGCGGGGGGTAATGTGAATGGGTGTCCCTTGTTCTGGTGACAAGCCCTTGCCCACTATCAAACTCCTGTTGCAGGCAGGGAATAAGAGTAATCATTGCTTCCAGGCTGTGGCAATGTTGAATCCAAACACTTTTTAGGTACCACTGAAGTTTCCTCATATGCAGTTTTACATATGGAATTAGTAGGATGCAGGATGACATGAAGCCCAAAGCCTGCAGAATTTTTCTTGCAGATAACTGGGCCTTGGCTGCCAACATTTTGAAATAGGTAGTCAGTTGCCTTTGTCTGGCGTGAGATAAGCCATCTGGGCAATTGTATTTAGGCTTGCAACCAGGAATGTTATCTCTTGAGAGGGTACTAGTTTTGATTTCTTTTCTTTGACTGTGTACCCTAGGCATGTTAGAAGTCTTTTCACAGATGCCAGATGTTGGAAGAATGTCCTTGTCCTCTGCTTGAATTAGACAGTCGTCCAAATACAGATATATTTGTATCCCTCTGTCTGCAGAATGCAATTACTGGTGCCAAGCACTTTGTGAAGACCCTGAGCACAGTAGATAGGCCAAAGGGCAGTGCAGAGAATTGGTAATGCAATGAACCAGCCTTGAATCTGAGGCATCTTCTGCACAATTGTCTTATTGGAACATGCAGGTATGCCTCTTGGGTTTAAAGTTACAAGCCAAGCATTCTTGCCCAGCATGGGCAGAAGCCGTTGCAAAGTCAGCATTATGAACTTCGGAATGTGTTCAGAATGGATAGATCCAGTATCAGCCTCCAGGCCTTCTCCTTCATGGGTACCAAGAACAGTCGAGTAAAATTCTTGTCCCTGCTCTTGCTCTGGTACTTGCTGAACGTCCCCCTGTCCATGAGGGATGAAACTTGTTTTTGTGCCTCTGCCCATTGATTTTTTGGCAGATCTGGCCAGTCATTTGTCTTTGAAGGGAAAGGAAATGGAATCTGTAGCCTTGTGAGACTATGTTTTAACCCACTTGCCATGGGTTATAATGTGCCAATTTTGAGCAAAAAGTGCTAATTTTCCCCCTAAGGGTGCTGCCAGTTGATAAGTGCTTGGAGCAGGCAGGGAAAGTCATTGGGACTGCTTTCTGTATGTTTGTGCTTTATCTTCTCCAGCTTTGGAGGCAGGAGCACCCCACTGTGTTGACCTGTAAGAACCTTGCGCCTGGGATCTGCCCCTTTGAGGTTTGTCTGACACAGGAAAGGACCAATTTTTTTTGCAGGCCAGTGTCTACTGAATCTAGGTGGCTGTACTTGTAAAAAAGCTTTAACACTTTGCATAGATTTAGCTTTGTCTTCCATTTTCTTTAACACCTCTTCTACCTTAACACCAAAGTATTATGCTGTAAAGGTGCATCTAGTAACTTAGCTTTAACATGATCAGGCAGATTTTGTTCCTTTAACCAAGCATGCCTCCTAATTACAGAACCCTTAACTGCAGCCCTGCAGGAGGCCTCCAAAGAATCAAAACCACATTGCAAAGTATGCTTTCCAATTTGTTCAGCTGCATGCAATAAATCCTGCATTTCTTTGTTTTCAGCACATTCAGAATTTAACATCATTTTCTGTTTAAGCAATTCCATAACATGTTGCTGATATTTGCGCATATGAAACTGACAGTTTAAGGCCCTTATAGCCAAAGTTGCAGATGTGTAAACCTTTTTTCCCCATCTATCCAGTGCCCTAGAATCTCTGTCAGAGGGGGTTGGGTTTTTTGCAGGGTTATTAAAAAGAAATTTGTGCGAGTCAAGGACCCTGCAATATCTGTCAGGCTTACTGGGAGCTGGAGGTAAGGAGTCAGGGGTCAAACTGGACTCCAAAAACACATCATCCACAATGTCGAACACAGGGGGAATGGCTAGAGGCCTGTACTGTGTTAGTAAAAGGAAATCCCTGAGCCTCTTTTTACATTCTGAAAAATCTTGGCTTTCCTCATGGTATGCAAGGTTTCCCCAAAGGAATAATCCTCAGGAGAAGATACTGAAGGTATAGATTCTTCAGCATCAGAATCCTCAGGGGGGGTAAAGAATATCCCTGATCAGAAGAGGAATCAGAAGAAATAGAAACCTGATCTGAAGATTCATAGTCATTGTCTTGCCTAGGCCTCTTATCGCGAGGGGGATGGGAACCCCTGATCAAGGTAATCAGGTCTTCGGCCATTTTGATCTGTTTTTTGGGCATAGAGGCCTGTGCACATGGCTCATGAGTTTGTTTCTTTGCTTTAGAAGGTGCTTTAGTCTTTGTCTTTTTAATGTAAAGATGTTAAGGTCTGCATACACCCTCAGAAGCCGGTACCTACTCAGCGGCTCCGGACCCATCTGAGGGATTAGTGCCAGAGGCTCCAATACCTTGAGTATCCAACGGCATGGCCGACTCCACGTGGGAGTCGGTAGTGGCCTGCGTCTCTAAAATAGCGGGCGTCAGGGGCTGCAAAAGCGCCTCACTGAGAACCAGCGACTGGCTTAGGAGAAGCTTAGTCGTCGGTTTTGGGCCTTGGTTGTTTTTCTCTATCCTTTTCCTTGCGTTTTTTGTAAACTCCGGTAGTCGGATGGCTATCGGACGACATTTCTGGATAATTAAACCAGCTACCAAAATACTTTAAAGCATAATCATACCAACGCTTAATAGTGCGTTGGTTAAATCTAGCACAAAACCAACAACCAGAAACATTGTGATCAGGGCCTAGGCAAGGAATACAGTAAGAATGAAAATCCTTATGAGTTATTTCCTTTGCAAAAGTAATGCAATTAACTTTGTCTGACATCGGTCTGGAGCAAGAAAAAAAAAAAAAAGTTTCCCCAACGAGGTACTTAGCTTTATTGAAGACTTTGGTTCTGAAACTCAAACACGAAAATTTCAGGAGTCTGCCGACCAGCACTTGCAAACTGCTTCTGCTTCAGGCACCGCACGGCAAGAAAGACTGAAGAAAATGGCGTTGGCAGCTTCTTTTATACCCCTGACGTCAGGGAAGGGACGACAGCAACCGACGCAGGACCCAAGACTTTGGAATTCAGGCTGAATGAGGGCAACCTGCCAGCAGGATTACCCAAATTTAATGACTCCAACAGTGAAACACTAAGAACATCTGGTTAGTGACTGGCTCCCAGCAGGAAGTGTATATGACTCTTGACGCCCTGTCTATTTTTATGTGGTAGTAAGCGTCTTGGAGGTCTACTGAGCACATCCAAGTGTCTTTCACTAGTAACGGGAGTATAGATTGCAGTGTCACCCTCTGGAACTAGTCCTTTACTGATTCGTTCAACCTGATGAGGTCCAAGATGGGCCTCCAGTCCCCTGTACGTTTTGGCACTAAAGAATCTGGAGTAAGTTCCGGATCCTATTTGGTCTGCTGGGACAGTTTGGATTACTTTCTTTTTCAGCAACTTGTTGACCTCCACAGTTGCCCGATCCCTGTGATTGGGTGGAACATCCAGGATCCTCTTGGGATCATAAGGTGGCAGAGAAAAGGCTATGACATAACCTCTGGTAATAATTCTTTGTACCAGTCTGTCTTGAGCGATACTTAGCCAGGCTTCTGGATACAAAGAAATGTGACCCCTGACCATCTCCAGAGAAGCACAGTCGGGCATCACATCAGGAGCGTTGGTAAGGCCAGCCCCAAAACGAATAGTGGCCTCCCTGGTTTTGCGGTTCATCCCTGCCTCTATGGCAACATCTACCCTTCCTCCTCTGCCTCTTAAGGAGGAGTCACCCTGTGCATCTTGGAAAAACCTCTGGGACATCTTGAACCACATTTTACCACCCCTCTGACCCTTGGAGTATGGTCCAGCAGGGACAGTAAAATGCACCCCCAATGGCAGAGAGCATTTTTCTTCTTGCTCGCACCAGGTGAGTGTGTCCTTCACCTTAGGGCCAAACAATGAGGAACCATCAAAGGGGGAGTTGGTAAAGGTAGACTAACAGTTCCGCAAAATTACACAAATGCATCCAGGCATGACGCCTTAGGGAAATTCCTGAAACCACTGCTCTACTCACTCCATCAGCTGCGTATGAGATAAGCCTCATGGACGAGTTGACAACTGGGCAGACACCTTCTCAGGGACTCCCTCAGTGAATGTACCTTGCAGAGAACCTCCTAACTCCTTAAGGAGATCTCTTTGAAGCCTCATGAAGTGTGTAAGGTAGTTCAGCGATCAGAGTAAATGCCGCTGACAAAAAGATACGCTTCCCTTATCTGTCCATCGTTAGAGACTCTTTATTTGGCGGATGAATAGAAGAAGTTTTTGCTAGCTCCTTCTTACTGGCCGCTGCCACCATGGCATCTACGGGAACACCTTTAGACAAAAATTCCTTTTGGGCACAGAAAGAAATTTATTTGGTCTCCTGTTGACTGGCTCCACGGCATCAGGAGTATCCCACACCTTCCGAATAATGAGCTCCATTAGTTCTTCGCAAGGTGGAAACACCCAAAAGGCTGAAGGTTGAGACACGAAAGTCTTCAGGTACACCAACTCCTCATCAGAAGGGGGTGACAGTGGGCCAGCCGCACCTCTGCTTAAGGATTTCCAGGATGTCTATGAAGGAGACATCATCAGAGGATGACTTCGGGGATGCTTCTGACGCCTTGAGGTTGGTGTCAGAGGTAAGACACTCGTCCTGGGAGTCTACATATTTCCTCATGCATTTTCTCTTCCATGGAGGCTCCTCCGAAGAATATTCCGGGAAGGTCCTGGAAGAATGGGGGCCACCAGCTGGTGGCTCCTGAGGCTGCAGATCTCTGCTGTCCAGAGAGGAAGTTAGAGCTGAGAAAGAAGTAGGTGCCCTAAGGGGGAGAGTGTCGGTACCCCTTGTAGGAGCTGATGATCGGGACAGCACACTCATCATTTCGAATGTCGACCTCGCCAGCTCCGAAGACCTCCCCGGCTCTGAGGAGACTGAGGATGAGACTAAGGATGCTATTGGCTCCAAAGCCATCGGCTCAGAGATAGACACAGGGTCAGAGCTCACCCTCGTTGACACTCCAAGAGGAAGGCTCGGTTCCAGGCATTCCTGTCGGGGCCGACATGGTAGCTTCGGCTCCTAGACACCACGGACGGCACCGAGAGTGTCGGAGCAGAACTCTGCTCCAAAACAACCTCAGGCGGAGCTGAAACAGACGGTTCCACGAGTGGCACCAAACACTCTGGCTCCGAAAGACCAGCATGGCTCAGAGGAGGAATCACCAAAGGGGGGGACGGACTGTAGAGGCCCCGGAACCGACTGGGTTGGAGCCAACAACAATTTAGGTAAGGCAGATGACTTCAGGAGTCTCAGCACTACTCTCTCCACATCTTCTTCCAATAAACTCCTGGAAGACTGTGGGAGAATGGGACCTCTGCAATATGGGTGACCTTAATGTACGGGAGACGGGTAAAGGATCCATAGACCGGCTCTGTTGAATACTCTCAGTGGTCGGTTCTGAACTACTTGGTGCCGACCTTGTAACCACAGTAGTAGAACCCTCGATCAGCTCCGAACTCAGTGGGACCGATGAGGCAGTAGTTTTGTCAGATTTGGTCATTTTAAGAGGTGGCGCCTCAGAAGATTTGAATTTCTCCTTTTTTAGATCCCTGAGATATAGCAGAGGAGGAAGAGCTAGCCAGATCTTCCTCAAAGGAAGGCTTTAAGAGACCTTTTAGTACGAGCTTATTTTTCCTCTCTTGCAACACCCTAGCACTAATAGAGTGACAAAATAAGCATGTTTCCTGTAAGTGGATGGCCCCAAACAGTAAGCGTAGTTACTGTGGCCATCCATTATAGACATCTTCTGTGAGCATTTCACACAGTTTTTAAACCCAGATTGCTTATAATCCTTGACCTTCTTAGACATCTCACAGAAGATTGTGCTCAGACACACAGAGAAAGGAAAAGTGGGAGGACTAGGTCCTCTAACTTAAACGGGCCTAGCACTGGTAGAGAAGAAAGAAGGAAAATAGGTCATCTAACTAAAACGGACCTAGAGGGAGGTATAGAAAACAAGTAGAGAGCCTCGCGCACACACTAGAGCAGGAATACAAAGTCTAATATTGAAACAAAGTTCGAGAACGAAGGTCAAATAGAACCCCATTCTGCATGCAACACCAAAAACTGTCACTATCGACAAGTGGAAAACTCCACCAGTAAAGCTATTAATTATAATATTTATGAAAAGCACACACAGTCTAAACTAAGTGCAAATGGCACCTACAACTAGAAATATAAAAGTACAGTTTTGTACCTACCATAAAAGTAGATGTTCGAGGATCCACATTGCTGCAGTCATAACCTGTGGGTAGTCCGCTGTCCTCGGTCGGCCCGAATACCAAAGAGTTAGGCTGGCGTCAGTCATGGGCGCCCGGAGCTGACGTCAGTACGTAGTAGTACTTAAGCGCATGACCGACGCCATATCTTCAGTCTTTCTTGCCCCAGATGTCAGAAGGCCTTAAAAAAGGAAAGGCCAGAGCCACAAAGGAGAAAATAACAATTATCCCCAAGGAACAACAACAACAACAACAACAACAACCCCAAACCATAGAGGGGAAGGAGGGAGGGAAAATAGGACTGCAGCAATGTGGATCCTTGAACATCTACATTTATGGTAGGTACAAAACTGTACTATGTTCTTCGTCTCACATTGCTGCAGTCATAACCTGTGGGTAGAATCCCAAAGCAAAGGAAAAGGGAGGCTGGCAAACTAAAGCATTAGGGGCTGCTAACATGCCCTGTAAGACTGCAGTGGCAAACCCAGCCCTGGACTTGGAGTAAAGAGGGAGATGGTAATGCTTAGAAAAAGTGTGAACTGAACTCCAAGTAGCTGCTTCCAAAATATCCTTAGTAGCTACACCCTCAAAAAGCAGTAGATGTGGCAGTAGCCCTAGTGGAATGAGGTCTAATCCCAGCAGGAACATTCTTCCCATGATGAGAATAACAAAAGCAATACAATTACCAATCCACTTTGAAATAGTCTGCTTTGAAACAGCTTTCCTTGTGAACTCAAAGCAAAAGAAACAAATAACTGTTGAGTCTGTCTGAACTCCTTAGTTCTGCTCAAATAGTAACTGTGTATATCCAAAGAATGCAAGATTTTTTCCCCCTTATTTTGGGGATCAGCATAAAAGGTAGGCAAATGGATAGACTGGTTCAAGGCCACATTAGAAATCACTTTTGGCATGAAAGTAGGGTTAGTACGCAAAGAAACTCTATCCTTATGGAATATCAGAAAGGGTTCAACTGCCATGAGAGCCTGCAATTCAGATACCCTTCTAGCAGAAGTAATGGCCAACAAAAAGGCAGTCTTCCAAGACAAAAACTTCAATTCAGACATAGCTGCAAGTTCAAAAGGAGGCAAAGTAAGCTTCTCCAACACAAAATTGAGATCCCAGGAAGGAGTAGGAGCTCTACGTGGGGGTCTTATATTTTTTGCCCCTCTAAGAAATTGCTTAAACAAAGTGTTAGAAAATAAAGGAGGGTCACAATCATAGTGAGCAGAAATGGCTGCAGCATGAACCTTCACAGAGGAAAATGACAAACCCTTGTCTAGTAATTCAGTAAGGTACTGCAGTGTAAAACTCAAATTAGGTACCGAGACATCAAAGTCCTTTGTTGTGCTCCAAAGAAAAAATCTCCTCCATTTATCAGCATAAACTTTTCTAGTGCTGGGCCGCCTGGTTTCCAAAATGACATCTAAAACCTGTTGAAGCCGAGAACCCACAGGCTCTAAAACAGAATACGCCAGGCCGTTAGATGCAGGGACTGCACCCTGACATTGAGCAAATGACTGCATGACTGGGACAACAAGTGAGGAAGCTGTGGCAAAGGCCAAGGAGGCTCCTGAATTAAACACCTCAGCAGAGGATACCAGTGCTGTCGTGGCCAATCTGGTGCTATTAAAATCATGCAAGGCTTGTCCCGCCTGACTTTCAAGAGTACCTTGGTAAGGAGAGGCAGAGGAGGAAAAGCATAGACGTGAAGGTTGTTCCAACTGAAAGATAGAGCATCCACTTTCCAAGCTTTTGGGTGAAACATCTTTGTGCAAAATTTTGGTAGTTGGAAATTTAGAGGAGAAGCTAACAGATCTATGTCTGGAGTTCCCCAAGCCACTGTCAACTGTTGGAATACCTGAGGATCCAATTTCCACTCGTGAGGGTCCACAATTTGTCTGCTCAATACATCTGCTAGGGAGTTCTGTGCTCCTGGCAGAAACCGTGCTTGAAGAGTGATGTGCAAACTCAGAGCAGTCTCCCACAATATCATAGCTTGTCTGCAAAGAGGGTAAGAATGGGTTCCCCCCTGCTTGTTGATGTACCACATGACTGTAGTGTTGTCTGTTCGTATCAACACCTGTCCTGGATGAAGTAGGCCCTTGAAAGCCATCAGGGCAAACTGGACTGCTAACATCTCCTTCATGTTGATATGCAAATGCTGTAGTCTGGGAGGCCACGTGTCTTGAATCCATTTCCCATTGAAGTGTGCTCCCCAAGCCAGGTCTGAGGCATCCGTCGTTATGATCTGACTCGCCTCTGGTCGGGTCACAGAGAGTCCCTTGTTTAGGTGACATTCCTGTGCCCACCACAAGAATTCCTTCTGGATGCAAGGTATTATCTGAATGACAGTGTCCAAATCGTGGCAGTGTTGAGTCCATACACTTTTGAGATACCATTGTAGCTTCCTCATATGCAGTTTGGCATTGGGAAGTACCAGAATGCAAGATGCCATGAACCCCAAGGCTTGAAGGACTGTCCTTGCAGTCAGCCTGGACAGTACTGATAATTGCTGGAAGTATAGGTGAAGAGTTCTTTGTTTGTCCGGGGTCAGAAAAGCCATCTGAGAGGCTGTATTCAGTCTCACACCCAGAAAGCACATGTCCTGAGAGGGTACTAGACTGGACTTTGTTTCGTTCACAGAATACCCTCGGCACCTTAAAACTGCCATTACATACTGTAGATGTTGAAGTAACTTGTCTTTGTCTTGAGCAAGAATCAGGCAATCGTCCAGATAAGGATAAATTTGTATTCCCCTCAGTCTTAAGAAAGCTATTACAGGAGCCAGAACCTTTGTGAACACCCTGGGCACAGTAGATAAACCAAAGGGCAATGCAGAGAACTGATAATGAGAAGTACCAGCCCGAAAACGCAGGAATCTCCTGCAGCTGGGCCTGATAGGAATGTGAAGATAGGCCTCTGAGATCCAGAGTTACCATCCAGTGATCTTTGCCTAGCAGAGGCAGAAGTTGCTGTAATGTTAACATCTTGAACTTAGGAATGTCTAGGTATGTACTGAGAATGGACAAATCCAGAATTGGCCTCCAAGTGTTTCCTTTCTTTGGCACTAGGAATAGACTAGAATAAAACCCTAGGCCTTCTTCTGACGGAGGTACCACCTGGATTGCCCCCATCTGTAAAAGCAAAGACATGTGTTCCTGAGCCTCCAGCCTTTGCTGAGGAGGTACATCTGGCATGCCTTTGAAAGGAGGAAAAGTGTGAACATAAAACTTGTAGCCTTGATTTATTATGTCCAACACCCATTTGTCCTGGGTGACCAAATGCCAATTTTGTTTGAAAAGTGCCAACTTTCCTCCTAGAGGAGCTGCCAGAAAAGAAGGGTCTGGCAGCTGAAGATACAGGTCATTGGGTCTGTTTACGAAAAGGCTGACCCCTGCCCTCACCAGAAGATTGTGCAGGAGAACTCCAAGTCCTAGGTCTGAAAGAACCCTGAGCGTGAGCCCTGCCCCTACCACGTCTAGACCTGCCCTTAGACTGAAAATCCGAAGAAGGGTAAGACCATCCTCTTGCCGGCCAATTCCTGCTAAACTTAGGGGGCTGCACTTGCAGAAACAGCTTAACCGCCAGCATAGACTTAGCTTTGTCTTCCATCTTTTTCAAAACTGACTCCACAGGGGAACCAAAAAGAACTTCAGATTGAAGAGGAGCATCCAAAATCCGAGCTTTAACATGCTCGGACAAATTTTGATCCTTAAGCCAGGCATGTCTACGAATAACTGAACCAGTAGCAGCCACCCTGGATGAAGCCTGAAGGGCATCGAAGCCACACTGCAAGGAATGTTTACCAACTTGATCTGAAGCATGAACCAAGTCCTGCAATTCCTTACACTCTATACCCTCCGATAAAGCATCTACCTTAGATTTCAATTGACCTAACAGAAAGTTCTGATACTTCAGCATATGAAATTGGCAATTTAAAGCCCTCATAGCTAACATAGAAGAGGTGTACACTTTTTTACCCCACCTATCCAACGCTCTAGAATCTTTATCCAAAGGAACTGGATTCTTAACCACAGAAGCCCTGACACCCTTAGGCCCTTGAATAATAGTTTCCGGGTCAGCTCTAGGACTCTTATACAAATATTTATGTGCCTCTGGAACTCTGTAATACCTGTCTGGCTTGACAGGGGCAGGGGGTAAAGAATCAGGATTAAGGGAAGCTTCAGAAAAAACATCCTGAACAACATCTAAAACAGGGGGAATAGCCAAAGGTCTATGTTGTGGCAAAAACAAAAATTCCCTAAGCCTCTTACGAGAATCTGAAAAATCCTGACCTTCCCACTTGAAATGCTCCCTCATGGAATGCAAGGTTTCAGAAAAGGACAAATCCTCTGGAGGTGAAGCAGAAGGACAGGAATCCTCTGCATCCGAATCTGAATAGGGTGGAAAATCCTGAATATCCTCAGCTGAGGACTCAGAGAAATCTGAGGAATGCTCCATTCCCTCTAAATCTGTCTCCACCCTAGGCCTCTTCTCTGGAGGGGGCATAGAACCCCTGATCAAAGTAATCAAATCCTCTGCCATTTTCAACATATGTTTTTTAGGAACAGAGCCCGAAGAACTAGGGCTATGGCCCGTACCAGAAAGACCAGGTCTAGCCTTAGCAGGGCCTTTAGTGACTGAAGTAGAAGGCCTAATAACCTTTTGTAAGGATGGAACCACAGAAACTTGAGAAGCACCCTCGGCCTGGCCTAACTCCTGAGAGGCCAACTCCTGTAACAGTAAAGGTTCCCCCTGGGATTCAGCCGAGACCTCGGCTGGATCCACAGATTCAACCATAGATTCCATAGAACCGGCGTCCGCAACGGACGACTCATCCGGTTTAGACCTTAAAGATTTATCTTTTCGCTTTATGTAGCGGGCCGGAGGATCCGACGGCATGTTGTAGTTACACCGCTTAAAAACAAGCCTAGCACAGTCTAATCTGCTTAATGGTGCGCTTATTAAATCTAGCGCAAAAGCGACACCCGACTACGTCGTGCTCAGGCCCCAAGCAAGGAATACAGAGAGAATGATAGTCCCTATGAGGTAGTTTCCCACAAGAAATACAATTATTAACTTTTTCTGACATCCGGATTAACTGAGGCAAGAAAAGACAAAAATTTTCCCCAATGGGGTACTTAGCCCAACTTGGTCTTCGGTCTGAAACTCGAAAATTGAAAATTTCAGAACGCCGAACGGCACTTGCAAACGCTGCTTCTGCTTCGGACCACGTGGCAAGAAAGACTGAGGATATGGCGTCGGTCATGCGCTTAAGTACTACTACGTACTGACATCAGCTCCGGGCGCCCATGACCGACGCCAGCCTAACTCTTTGGTATTCGGGCCGACCGAGGACAGCGGACTACCCACAGGTTATGACTGCAGCAATGTGACACGAAGAACATCAGTATGTAATATAGATATCTATATATATCTATATCTATATCTATATCCATATCCATATCTATATATATATATATATATATATATATATATATATATATATATATATATATATATATATATATATATATATATATATATATATATATATATACACATATAATCACAACTCGGGGAAAAGAAATGACTGGCGCACAGGATACCAAAAGTACTATAGGGCCAACGGCCAACTGTACTTAGGAAAAACTGCACAAACTGCACACAAAAAGCGCTCTGGTAAACGCTATCCAACTACCAACACTAGACTAACTGTAGCTATATAATGCTATAAAAATATGAAATTTGCAGAAATATCCAAAATTTAGAACAAAACGTGTTGGCCCCAATACCATCAGTAAGATACAGAAGTATATATATATATATATATATATATATATATATATATATATATATATATATGTATATATATATATATATATATATATATATGTATATGTATATATATATATATATATATATATATATATATATATATATATATATATATATATATATATATATATATATATGTATATATATATATATATATATACATATATATATATATATATATATATATATATATATATATATATATATATCTCACTTCCACTTCTGGATGGAGTTATCCATTAAGGAGAAAAGAAATTAACTCCCTCCCCAAAATATCAATAAAAGCATCACATCAACTCTTCTAGCCATCTTGAGTAAAGACTAAAAAGATCTTCCAAACCTCCCTAAAAGAAAAAGGAGTTAAGGAAAATATTTAGATAGTGGGAGCCACCAGTTGCAATGGAACATTTGCACATGCAACAAAAACTAAGTTCCTATTTTTAAAAATGCAAACAAGATATGCTCTATATCGCTGATAAAAAGAATATTTCTTTATAAACAGTAAACACGCAGTATTTTCATGTCCATGAAGTCAAACCTTCTACATTTACTTCATCCTACTACATCCGCCAGAAGAGTACATTCAGTAATCTGTTAAAAGATTTGAGTCCACTATTACAGCCGGTCATTTTCTTTTACTGGAAAACTTAAAGCCACTTGTTGTACCAAATTAATCACCAGCAACTGACTAGTCTGGACATTTTTATCCCCAAGCACAGTTAACGCTTTTATGCCTTGCTTGATTTTATCCTCAGTTACTTACACGGAGGTAATGAATACTCTGACAATTCTCCACTTAATGGAGGACAGATCAGGGTGTGGGTACCCCTCCCCCAAATTTACCTCCTCCTTGGAAGTTCAGATAGATGGCCCCTTCTGCCTATTTGTGCTTAGTAACAAAGACGCTCTATATTGTACTCAGTTTCTTAGTTCCATGTAACATTTCAACAAAGAAACACTTTCAAGACTTTTACCCAGTAGCTATCCAATTTAAAACTGCATTCCACAACATGTTTCAATGAGGACACCCTAAATTTCCATTTATAGGTTCATAGGTAAGTACTAGGCTAATGGCCCTGAAGTCTTTACAACCCTAGAACATAGGACTACCCTGGCATTGTGCCACCAGACCTTTGTTCCCAGTGCCTCTGTCAAGTAGAGCCACTGCAGTGATCCCCGGGGTGAATTTTCTATTTCCCATCCACTCAAGACTTCTCTTGTAGGAGGGCCAGTGAAGTGCCCTGTTTGACATGTATGGGAAGTCTATTCCACAGCATGGGCAGTCTCTGGGATATGAACCTGTCCCACTAGCTTGTTCTGTTGATTGTGGTAATAAAGTTGAGGTCACTAGAGCGTGTGGTGTGGCGGGGACTGGGATTTCTTTAGATGTAGCATTTCTAACAGAGCTTGAGGAGATACGGTTTTGTAAGTCAAGCACAGATCGCCTCAAAGTAGGCGATATGAGACTGAGAATAGTTGGAGTTTTTTGAGACTGTCCATATAAGACAAGTGTTTAAGGCCTATGATCCGCTTTGTGAGGTACTTTTGTGGCCCCTCCAGTTGTTGCAGGTGTCTAGTGAGGTACATGCCAAATGTGGCATTGTACTCTATGACTGGCCTAATGAGGGAAGAGTAGAGGGAGACAATGACCAGTTTCTTCCTGGATGCAAAACCCTTAGTAATGAGATGTAACACGCAGAAGGACTTTCTGACCACAGTTGTGGTGGTCAAAAGAGAGGTTGCTGTCAACCTGTGTTCCCAGATCCGTTATAACGCCTTCCATGTTCAGTGGACTACCATCGATGTGGCAATTCATGGGAACCGGGTTTTTCCCAAAGGGAACGACGACATTTTTTGGCACTGAGCTTAAAACTATGGTTTTGACACCAGTCGCTCAGTGAGGACTTTCTGTAGGATGTCAACATCACTTCGAGTTAATAATAGCCCCCAACTTGCAATCGTCTGCTAAATTTGTCAACCAGAGTCCCTTCGTGTTGGCCTGGACTTAAGAGAAGTAGATACCAAACAGGAGAGGGCCCAGGACCGAACCCTGTGGGACTCCACTCAAGTCAGACTGCCGACCAGTCACGAAGTCAGCTACTTTCACACTGTCGATTCTATCTGTGGAGCCAGTTTGCAACCTACTTAGTGATATAGGGGGTTGATGCCTAGCTTAGTGAGTTTTTCTATGATTTCTGAGTGGGGAATGGTATCAAAGGCTTTGGCCAGATCAAGGTAGGCTGTATGAACCAACTTACCATCATCCACAGCTCTGGTGACTCAAGGAAGTCGACCAGGTTGAGCAGGCATGATCTGCCCTTCACAAAACAAAACTGGGCGGAATCTAGAGTTTGCAGATTCCCTATATCCTTGTTTATTAGGTCCATAAAGATGTGTTCCCATAGCTTTGCATATCAGACTCATCAGGCTAATGGGGCGATAGTTCCCAGGGTCTGTAGTCACTCCTCCTTTGTGTAAGATGGAGGAGTGTAGCAGTGTTCCATTTGGTAGGGACAAACCTTGAGGTGAGTCTGTGATTGAACAGGGCACACAGGTGAGGTGTCCGTTCACTTTGTAGTTCATGTAGAACACAGACAGGGATATTGTCAGGTCCCTTTGAATGTGTATTCTTGGCCTTGGACAGTGCTGTTTTAAACTGTGCAGCAGTAATACTGGGTGCCCGGCAATCTACTCATATTGTGATTGGTCTTTTGGTGGAGGAGAGAGAGGCAAAGGTGGCACTGAATCCATCGGCCAGTTTACTGGCAATACCGGTTGGCTCAGTATAGGAGGTACAACTGTGCAGTAGCTCAGAGCAAACTTGTGTATTGCCACGGAGATTCTTTACATAACTATAGAAGGCCTTGTGGCTGTCTTTACTACCTGCTGCAATTCTGTTTTCATACCTAGCTTTAGAGGATTTTATGAGGGAGCTCAACGTTTTGCTGAGGCTAAGGGAGTTTTTCTAGTCTTGGGACTTCACCTTATTCCGCATCAGTTTCCACCTTATTCCGCATCAGTTTCCTCCTTCTGTTGTAGAGTTAGTTTATGGCATGAGACCACCAGATTGGAGGAGAGCTCTTGGTTCTATTAGGTATGGTGAGATCCATACATTTCTGTACGATTTGGTGGTCATGCAACTATTCTCCACTTGCATGGGTGCTATGAAGTTAGCCACCTCTGTTTTTAGAAGCCCAAAGTTAGCTTTGGAGAAGTTTTTCATGGTGGTTAGCTTTGCAGGGCGGGTGGAAGGGATGTGGATTGCCAATGTGATTAGTTTGTGGTTGGATCTAACCAGGGAGGAGTTGACTAATGGTGTAGAGCAAAGGTCGCCCATGTTAGTAATGACCAGGTCAAGGATGTTGCTACCTCTAGTGGGGGTAAGAACAAGCTGGTCCAGAGCATTGGAATTAATGAATTCCAGGAAATGTTGGGCAAGTGTATTGGTACATGAGTAGTTTTACCAGTTAATGGAGTAGGTGAAGTCACCCAGTATGACAGAGTTAGGTTGGACTCTAATATTCTCCAGGGTGCTTAGGAATGTGGAGTGCGAGTCTTGGGACATGGTCGGGGACCCATAGCAGGCTACGACCTGAACAGCTGTCTTACCCAATGTTAACTGCACCTGTAGTATCTCTGATGCATTATGTTGGGCTACCAGTCTGGAGGTGTGCACATCCTTTATGAATATGGAAACACCACCGCCTTTGGAGCTTCAGTCCAAGTTCTGGGGTCGAAAGGTGTGGCAGGAGTTACAGCCTGGTAGCGCAGGGGTGGTTTCTGCTGCCTTGAATTAGGTCTCTGTTACAGCACAAATGTCGATGTTCTCCATTTTAAGGAGAGCTTCAAATTAGTGCATTTTGAGATTTAGACTTCCAGCACTGATCAGCATGACCCTCAGATAGCATTTGTTGGTAGCTGTTACTGTGGTAATTTGGTCTTTGGAACACCTCCTAAAAAAGGCCCTATAGGGGTGGCAAAAGCCTTGGGCCAGTATCCAGAAGCCCAGGGGTGGCAGATGCAGGCCATCTCTGGCAAAGCATCAAGGTCGGTCAATCATGTCATTCCAAGCAGACACTGGATCCCCTTAGAATGACACCAGAAACTTAGCCAATTGTTGAAATCAATTATTTTCTGCTTGTACTGTGGTATCATTCTGGGTGATGGTAGGAGGCTGCTCAGGGCTAGGGTCTTACCTGCCTGGGCGACATAATTAGAGAGCTCCACCATGTCTCTCTTCATGTAGTCCAGGGAGTCGCATCTCAGATGATTCACATCCACATGTACAATGATAAGAGTCATACTTGTACCTGTTGAGGGACCTGAGTGCATGCATCATGTGGCAGATTTTGGCAGCTGACTGTTACTTTCTCCTTATTCAACCTTGTGAGTGGGACATCAGTGTGCCTCACAATCGAGTCACCTATGACTAGTGCGTTGGGCATGCTGTTTTGCCTTAGGGGGCTTTGGTTGAGTGGCATACTGTTTAGGAGAGTTATGTTCTCGTGATTAGTGTTGTGCTCTGGTGGTAGAGTGCATTTCTGCCTTGGAGGTCTCTGCTATTTGGATAGATTTTTCTTGAGAGCCTCAGCGAAGGTGGGCGTGTGGTTTGTGTTTTTATGTGAAGGCAGTGTTGGTGTGTATTCTGGAGGGTTGTGTGCTCCATGTGGTGTGGTGAAAGTGTTGACCTTCTCTTCTTGACTAGTTATCCCGGTCTTGGCTGGAGAGTGCATGGTTTCCAAATTTGAATACATAAGTGCATCTCTCAAGTCTGAGTGTTGGGAGGTTAAGAGGACAGGGCTGTCAGTGCACATGAGGCAGTTGCTACATTGCCTCAGGATGCCCAAGTTCACCAGGTTAATAGGAGAAAGCACAGGGAAATGACCTTTTGACATGCCTGGAGGGGTGGACATTAATAATAAGTACTGGAGCTGTTTCATTGTAGAACGTTTAGTGCTAGTAGCATTTGTGTGCTACAATAATTGCTACAAGAAGTCTGGTAAAGTGCTAGACTAATAAGCTAGTAAAAGTGCAGGAGAGGAGATAACTAGCAGTTCTAAGGGAAAAATTCAAGAGCAGACTTTTTGGCACTGCTCAGAAGCTTACAAACGGTCCTGGATACAGCAAATCTGTATCTGGACTAGACTAGTTACAAGAAAGGCAGGAAACAAGCTTATAATTGTTTTTTTTTTTTTCTTTAATGAAGTGAAAAGGGAGAAAGGAGGAACAGAAGATAATTCAAGGTAAAAAACTAAGGGGGTTGGCCTTCTCAAATGTTCTCTCTGTATTACGTAGAATGAGCCAATGACACTAGACTGGGAGGAGCGTCTCAGATCAAATTTATAGTAGGGGCAGGCAACTGCAAACCTACCAAGTACAAGAACAAAGACACCAATAGGAAGGGAGGGTGGGGAAACAAAATCAAACACCAAGAAAACCAATATCTAGCATATTTATAAATGCAGCAGTTCTGTTGAGTATCACTGATATCAGATTAAGTGCCAAAAAATATACTTATAGGCTTTCTGTATCCAGATGTCTATTGAATCAGTCACAGCTTGACCACCAAGAGCAGCTAAGATACTGATACTGTCTCACAGAATTGTAACTCCTTATACAGCAGTATAAAGGAAAACTTAAGAGCCTCAGGGAATCAGATAACACAAAAAGCTGTGCTCACCCAACCCAGACTATGAAACCAGGTGAACAGAATCTAGACAGTGACCAGAAATATCAAGCATTAAGTAACAGCACTACAATTCTGTTAACTATAAGTAAAACAGAAAACAAAATCAGATACCAAGAAAAGCAATCTCTAGCAAATAAATGCAGTTATGTTAACCAAAACAAAATCGGACAAGAAAAGCCATCCCTAGCAAATTAATAAATGCAGCAGTTAACTAAAACAAAATCAGACACCAAGAAAAGCAATCTATAGCAAATTAATAAATGCAGCAATTTTAACTAAAACAAAATCAGACACAAAGAAAAGCAATCTCTAACAAATTAATAAATGCAATGATTTTGTTAACTAAACAAAAATCAGACACCAGGAAAAGCAAACTCTAGGAAATTAATAAATGCAGCAGTTTTAACTAAAACAATATCAGACACCAAGAAAAGCAATCTCTACAAATTACTAAATGCAGATCTGTTGACTATCAATGATAGCAGATTACGTGCCAAAAATATACTTGTAGGCTTTCTGTATCCAGGTGTGTATTGAATCAGTCACAGCTTGGCCACCAAGAGCAGCTAAGATACCGATTTTTAATAATTTCATTACACAATGAATGCCTTTGCTACAGGTACAAATCTAACTTAAGTGTTTCTTCCAATTTGCAAAATGTAAACTGAATAATCTGAGTTCAGTAGAGCACTCTGGGTGGCTCTGTAGTCTGATACACCAAAAATTAATTTATACAAGCTAAATTAACTTCAGCACTACTGACAGAGAACAGCAACATTACTCTGAACTTAAATGCATTTTTCTTTCTGCTAACTTGAGAAGCAAAAACAGTATTCAACTAAAGAAGCTACACAGCAACATATTAACAGTTAAAGTAAGTTTACAGAAAACAAACAGAACATTTTGTTACAAGATCCCTGGAATGCAAATGTTCGACTAACATACCTGATTATCTTGCTTAATAACACTCTGTACCGCTAGTGTGTTGTTTTTGAGGTTGCGAGCAAGGCTCAGCATTTCATCAGCTAACTTCTCTTGAAGGTCATGATGATGCTGTAATACTGCATCCAGTTCTGCAGCACCCTGTTTTTCATCTTCTCCTACACCCCTTAAAAGTAAAGAAGAAACATGTCATCTTTTTTTTAAAGCTTTAGTGCCGTACTGCTACAATATGGCTGCATTTTCTAAACACTAAGCGTGCCCATGTATATGCCTCTTATGGTGTGCAAAGATGCCGTACTCCTGGAAGGCTTTATGAACATCAACCATACGTACCAGTAACAAGAAAAGCAATAAGTTAATATTGCAGTAGTGGAGCAGTGAGATATAGCTCTGGCTGCAAGAGCAAAAAAGCTGCATCTCTTGGGCAGTTAGTAGAATAAATAGGCAAAAACTTTTAGTTATGTACTCACCATAACTTCAGATGTTTGGGATCCATCTCGCCTACATTCTGACTGATGGGTTCGGAGCCGATCCCTCGGCTCCGACTCGGCACGCTTATGCCAAAGAGCGAAGTCTCTTATTGGCTGAGCTTACTATATCCCAGGATGCACCACTACCAGTCCCCCAGATCTAGTTTGTCCGCATACATGCACGCCCTGCTTATATAACATCGTCAGATGAAACAAGATAAAACAGTAGAACTCAAAACCGTTCAATCTCTTCTGATCTCCAAGGCAGGGGGAAGGAGGGTGGGTATTAGGAATGTAGGCGAGATGGATCCCAAACATCTGAAGTTATGGTGAGTACATAAATAAAAGATGTTATGTGATCCTATCTCGCCTACATTCTGACTGATGGGACAGCCCTAGCACCTGAATCCTGGGTGGCTCACTGGAAAACACGCCTGAGTACCGTGGAACCAAATGATGCTCGCCCTTTAGATGCCACATCCAATTTATAGTGGGAAATGAAAGTGTGCGGATTGGACCAAGTAGCCGCAGCACAAATCTCCGATATAGCGAGTTTGGAATGAAAAGCTATAGAAGTCGCCATAGCTCTGGTAGAGTGAGCTTTGATAGATGTTGTAAGTTGCTTATTCGAAGAAGAATAAGCCTGAGTTATACAATCTCTAATCCATTTGGAGATAGTAGCTTTTGTGATGGTTTTACCCAATTTATTGTCTGAGAAGGACACAAACAACTGGTCTGACTTACGAAATTGCTGAGTCCTGTCTAAATAGAAGCGCAATTGCCTGTGAACATCCAATTTATGGAGTGTATTCTGCTTCATTGGAGAATTTTGGGAAGAAAACTGGTAGCTCTAGAGATTGTTGGAGACAGAGATTAGAACAGACCTTTGGGACAAAGGATGGATTAGGCCTAAGTGATACTCTATCCTTGTGGAAAATCAACTACGGTGGTTTAATAGACAGGGCTTGAAGCTCTGAAACTCTTCTTGCAGAAGTAATTGCAACTAAGAAGGCAGTTTTCCAAGACAGATATTTTAACTCACATGTAGCAGCCGGTTCGAAGGGGAAGATGTTAATGCGCAAGCACCAAATCCAGATCCCACGGAGGCGCAGGATGAAAAACTGGGGTCTTAACAGGCCCGCACCTTTAATGAAAGTTTTGCATAGTCTGCTGCTCATCAATGGAGGATCCATGGATTCGTGGAATTTAGAGATAGCCGCTAGTTGGACTTTAATAGTAGAGACAGAAGATCCTTGATTAAAC
This sequence comes from Protopterus annectens, assembly GCF_019279795.1. Taxonomy (NCBI): domain Eukaryota; kingdom Metazoa; phylum Chordata; order Ceratodontiformes; family Protopteridae; genus Protopterus; species Protopterus annectens. Next base: position 163,115,054 of record NC_056747.1, on the reverse strand, counting down.
AGGGATGTTAAGAATTTCAAAACCTCTGGGATAGGAGCAGTGATAGGGTCTAAGCCCTTGAGTTGAGCCCAGATAGCAAACCTCTTCCACTTACTGCGGTACAATTTGTTAGTGGTGGGTTTGTGGGTCAAGATAAAATGTGAACAACTTCCGGGTCTAATGTGTGACTTCTGACTAAAGTCGGAAGTGGAGGAGCCAAGCTGTCAACTTCAAAGATCGAAGGGACTGATGCTGATGTCCCGACTGATGAATTAGCAGGTCCGGAATTAGGTCTAAAGTCCACGGATCGTCCACCGCATGCTTCTTCAGGTAAGGAAACCATACCTGACGAGGCCAGTATGGGGCAGTCAGTATCATTGCGGACCCCAATTGAGAAGCTTTTTGAATGACTTTGGAGAGAAGTGGAATCGGAGGAAATGCATAAAGTAGCCCTGTTGGCCAAGGTTGTGTTAGAGCATCCATAGCTGGTACTCCCTGATGTGGAATCAAGGAGAAGAACCTTTGCACTTGGTGTTTAGTGGAGTTGCAGATAGGTCGCAGCACGGCGCCCCGCATCTCCTGAAAACCTGAGCTGCTACTGTTTGGTTTAGAGACCACTCGTGAGGAGAGAGAATTGTCCTGCTCAATTTGTCTGCCAATATATTTGATTTCCGGAATGTGGGTCGCTACCAAGAAGCGGTTGGTAGCTACAGCCCATTCCCACACTCTCATGGCCTCTCTGCAAAGGGGGTAAGATCTGGTCCCTCCTTGTTTGTTCAGATACCAGACCACCGACATGTTGTCTGTGTGGATGGCGATGATGCCCTGAGGAAGAAACTTGTGTAAGGCCTGTAGGGATAGAAGTACAGCCCTCATCTCCAACACATTGATGTGGAGAAGAGCTTGCCTGGAAGCCAGGAGCCCTGAACTAACCTGTCCAGACAATGCCCCCACCCTATCTGGGAGGCATCTGTCGTCAGGGTAACCACTGGAGAGGGAATAACAAAGGGCTTCCTGGATTCAGATTGGATGTCTGAAGCCACCAGCGAAGGTCCCGTTTGCATGTTTCGTAATCATGATGTGATGATTGAGGGAAGATCCTGAAAGGACCATTGAGTTGACAATAGCCACTGAAGAATCCTCATGTGCAATCTTGCCAGAGGAACTAAAAGAACCGTGGCAGACATTGAACCTAAAACTTGTAGAACCATCCTGGCTGGGGCTTTGGATCTCGAGATCAGAGCTTGAACTTGGCCCTGTAAAGTTTGGATCCTTTCAGCAGGAAGAAAGACGCATCAATTTTGAGTCTATCTCTGCTCCTATGAACCTTATGCGTTGAGAGGGCAGCAAGACAGACTTTGACCAATTGAATGTAATCCCCAGGGTAGCACCCAGGAGATGGTGGCTTTGAGGTTGTCCATTAGTAGATGCCTGGTGGTGGCAGTCAGGAGCCAGTCGTCCAGATAGGGAAACACTTGGAATCCAAGACTTCTCAGGTGAGCCGTCAATACTGCCAAACACTTGGTGAACACCCTGGGGGCTGTGGTGAGACCAAAGGGCAGAGCACAAAATTGGTAATGACCGACTCCCAGGCTGAAGCGCAGATACCTCCTGGACGCCTGATGTATCGGTATGTGATAATAGGCGTCCTTGAGGTCTATGGAGCACATCCAAACATCCTTCTCCAACAATGGGAGAATGGATTGTAACGTGACCATTCGAATTTGGATTTCGTGACGGATTGGTTCAGTCTGCTGAGATCCAATATTGGTCTCAGGTCCCCTGTCTTTTGGCACTAAAAGAACCTGGAGTAATTTCCTGATCCGATCTGGTCTGTGGGGATCGGTTGGATGACTCCTTTTCTAGCAGCTTTAAAGCTTCTGCGGCTGCCATTTCCCTTTGACTGGGTGGTGGGTCCGGGATTTTTGGACGGTGGGGGTGAGTATGTGAATGGGATGGTGTAACCTCCGGCAATGATCCGAAGCACCCATCTGTCCTGAGTGATTGACTCCCAGGCTTTTAGGTGCTTGGCAACGACACCCGACTGGCTCCGAGCAGCACAGCCGGGCAATCCCTCATGATGTGTGGGAGGCTGAAGAGCCACGAAAGGACTCGAGGTCTCCAGAATTGCGGGCCCTCTGCCGCCTCTGGGACGCCTCCCAGAAAAATTTCCCTGTCCTCTGCCTCTGGAAGGGAATCTTCCTGCTGTTGGGGAAAAACCTGCGAGATTTGCGAACCACATCTTCCCTCCTTTAGCCTTGGGTAAGGCCGAAAGGAGTGGAATAACGGCACCTACGGCAGATAAAGTTTTTCCCTCTTGCTCACAGCGGTAAGGGTGTCTTTAACCTTCGGTCCAAACAAAGAGGACCCATCAAAGGGAGCGTCGGCGAAGGAAGACTTGAAGGCCTCCAAGAACTGACACAAGCGGAGCCAGGCTTGTCTCCGTGAGAGCCACGCCTGTGCCTGCCGCTCTACCCGCCTTCGGCCGCATAGGAAATGAGCCTCATGGACGAGTTAGAAATTGACGTAAGGATAGCCAACTGAGAGCTAACCGACTGGGCTAGCTGCTCAGGTAGGTTACCGAGAGGGAATCTGACAACTCCTTGACCAGATCCCTCTGAAGCCTGGTAAAATGTGCCAAATAATTCAGAGACCTTAAGTAAAGGCCGCTGAAGTCAGGGTGCGCTTCCACCTGTCCATGCTCCTAGACTCCTTATTAGGAGGATGGACGGACGTTGAAGCCTCTGCCACGTCCTGTTGTGTAGCAGATGCCACCACCATGGCATCTACAGCCACGCCTTTAGTGAGGAACTCCTTCTCGGGGAGCAGACAAAAATTTATTTGGACGAGAAGGGACTGGTTCCACGGTATCTGGATGTTCCCACGCCTTTCGACAAACTAAATCCAGAAGCTCGTCGAAGGCAGAGACACGCAGGAGGCGGAGGGCTGAGCCCCAAAGGCCTTGAGGAGCACTGACTCATCAGCAGAGGGGGTTTGGATATCCAGCCACCTCGTTGTTTGAGGATCTCTAAGATGTCTGCAAATGAGACATCATCCGAGGACGACTGGGGACCCTCTGCATCATCAAGATCAGTGTCCGATGTAATAGACTCGGGGAGTCCACGTGCTTCCTCTTGCACGATCTCTTCCTTGGGGGTTCCTCCAAGACAACTCAAGAACCCTCAGGAGGAGGGAACCCCAATGGGGTAACCTCAGGCCCAGGGGCTCCGCTGACTACGGACAGGGAACTGCCAAAGACCCAGTCTCCACGCCCAGGAAGGTGCCGTAAAGCCGGAGAGATGGTCAAGAAGACTTGGCCAAGGCACTCCTCATGGCTCTGAAAGCCGGACCCCAGAATCCTGGGAGTGTCTGGTCCCCGAGCCATGATAGCCGACGGAAGTCCCGCAGCCGAAGCACCGAGGGAGGCTCGGAACCGAAAGCATAGGTCCCAAACATCACCCCGGGTCCAGCCGAAGAAGTCCGTGTACCAAACTCGGACCCGAAGGCCGGTTGGAGTAAGGGTCGAGCCGACCCTAAGATCTCCACCGGCTCCAACAGCACCTGCTCACGGAGCCAAGCAGTCGGAGGAGGAATGGCAATGGGTGGGTTAGGGCTATCGGCTCAAGCCAACTGGGTCGGAACCGAAACAAATTTTTGGAAGACTGGGGACTGGAACAGTCTTTGGAGCACCCTGTCTATATCAGAATCTGACATCCTCGACCGAGAGGAAACTGAACGGGTTCGAGACGGCTCTCCAACGGCCCCAAAGGCCTAGGGGACCGCCCGAGGTGACTCAATGACTATCGGCCGAAGGAATACACACACTAGATTCCATCGGTGCCGAGGTGGACTTCGCGCCGAGGAGGAAGTGTCTGAGCTGGCGACCCTTGTCGGCCCGAGACCAGTGGAGCCGACGGTGACCCGCCTCGATGCCCCAGCCATCGGCCCGGCCAGAGGAGTCGAGACTGGTGGCATCGAGGCAGACGTTCCGCCTCGGCTCCAAGTCCTTGGAGCCAAGGAGAGGCCTGCCTATGTCTTTGGAGGTCGGATCCGACGGACTGGTCGGAACCGACGCCTTTCTTTTTAGCGAGAAGGAGAGGATGCCAAGGCTTCTTCAAAAGAAGTTGTTATTAATTCATTAAGAAGCAAGTTATTTTTCCTCTCCTGTAGGACCATTGAGAAAAGCGTGACACACGCTGCATGACTCCTGTAAGTGTTTAGCACCCAAACAATACACACAGAGCGAGTGATCGTCTGTGATGGACATTTTGAAATTGCATTTGGTGCATTTTTGAAGCCGAAGGCCTAGGATTTTGTGACATTATGGCAAACAATCAGTAACTTGACAGAAAAAATCACCAACTTTCTGTTTACTGACTCTACCTACTACAGTTATCGCTTAGGTAACAAAATACTAAGGATACTTCGAAACCCTGTAAGTTTTAGGAGGGTTGAAAGACCAGGAAGGCCCTAGATGAAGGAGACCTAACCAAACTCAACCCAATCACACAACAAAGTCTTTGATAAACTCCAAACACACACAAAAGAGAAGAATAGCCGTGAAAACAGCTTTTTATGACTAGAACAAGAAATTCCTGACAGAAAAAAGTTAGTAAAATTACTACTTCGCTCAGCCAGCTCGAGACCACGTCTTCGCAGATTAGCGGCAAACGAGATCTGGGGGACTGGTAGTGGTGCATCCTGGGATATAGTAAGCTCAGCCAATAAGAGACTTCGCTCTTTGGCATAAGCGTGCCGAGTCGGAGCCGAGGGATCGGCTCCGAACCCATCAGTCAGAATGTAGGCGAGATAGGATCACATAACATCTACCTGTTCGCCTTGCAATTACGGACCCATTAGTACAACTCTGCTTCCTAAGGAGGACAACCATAAAGGAGATGTACCGTTACACTGTAGTTTTGCAATCCTAGAGCTGATAATATCGAAAATAGGGGTGCACCCTCTTCCACACAGATGTAAAAAAAACATTCAAAACTATACAGCTTCATTTAAGTGAAATACATTCTTGGAGATAGCGATCAGTAGAACACTCAATCCATCTCATAGGCAGATAGTTTTCTTGATAACTTCTCCCAGAATCTCTCAGACAGTAGGTTTGCTCAAAAAATATTTTCTACTAGCACCTTTTCACAACCATTACACAGTCCTTAGCACCTTACACATGGAATGCTACATACTCTACAATTCCTTCTTGATGTACCTTTACGTGAATTAATTTCGAAAACAAGTAAAGGAAAATGTAAACCATTTGCAGAAAACAAAGAATGTCAAAAAGAAAGGTGCAGGGTAGGATGAGAAATGTCCTACAGCTGACCCATACTACAATAATCCATCAGTTTGAGAAGTACTTCGCATGTAACTCTTGTATTTTAAAATAGTGGATGAAGGAATAGTCAAAGCCTGAAGAGGAAAGTACAGTTTTGTACCTACCATAAATGTAGATGTCCGAGAGGTATGCATCTGCAGTCTTAACAAATGGGTTGTCCTGGCCTCAGGCAGCCCTTCGGTCGGCCGGATTCCAAAGTCTGGGTCTGGCCTCGGCTGATGTCGCACTTCACCCGACGTCATAGCTGCAGTTCAGCAGGTATAAAGGCATCAGCCGACGCCATTTTCCTCAGTGTTTCTTGCCCCAGATGCCAGGCGCCCTCTAGGAAGGCTAAATTTGGATAAATGCAAATGTTTCCAAACAATAGAGAGCAAATAGAAATAAACAAGTAAATACATATATACAAACAAATACACCATAAGAGATTCCCCCAGCTAGCTACAAGATGGGCAAATACCCTAGGAGTACCACAGAGGGGAAGGAGGGTGGGTAATCCTGACTGCAGATGCATACCTCTCGGACATCTACATTTATGGTAGGTACAAAACTGTACTATGTCCTTCAAGGATGCATCTGCAGTCTTAACAAATGGGTAGAATACCATAGCCAAACTGGGGGAGGAGGTAATAATAAGATTATGGTGTAGCTAAGATCCCTTGCAAAACAGCAGTGGCAAAACCTGCTCGGGATCTGGAGTATAAGGGTAGATTATAATGCTTGGCAAATGTATGCACGGAGCTCCAAGTAGCAGCCTCTAAAATGTCTTTGGTAGCCACTCCTCGTAAAAAAGCTGTAGTAGTGGCTGTAGCCCTTGTGGAGTGAGGTCTGATGTTTTCTGGAGTTGTCTTTCCATGGTAAGAGTAACAATCTAATGCAATTTCCTATCCACTTTGAGATTGTCTGTTTTGAAATTGCTTTTTCTTCGATTCCTGTTGCATATGCTACCAGTAGCTGGTCAGTTTTTCTATTGCTCTTGGTTCTGTCCAGGTAGTAGCGCAATTGCCTATGTACATCCAAGGTATGGAATAATCTTTCTCCCCTGTTCTGTGAGTTGAGGAAGAATGTAGGTAGGTGGATAGCTTGGTTTAGAGATACCCTGGAGACCACCTTTGGCATAAAAGTAGGATTAGTTCTCATGGACACTATCTTGATGGAAGATAAGGAAGGGCTGTACTGCCATTAATGCCTGTAATTCAGAAACCCTACTTGCTGAAGTGATTGCAAGCAGGAAAGCAGTTTTCCATGATAAGTACTGTAATTCTGCTGTTGCTGCCGGTTCAAAAGGAGGGAGTGTCAACTTTTCCAGCACAAAGTTCAAGTCCCATGCGGGTAATGGTGGCTTCCTTGGTGGCTTTGCATTTTTAATTCCTCTCAGAAACTGCCTGAGTAGAGGATGAGAGAAGACTGGAGGGTCCATGTTGTATTCTGCTGAAATAGCTGATGCATGAATCTTAATAGAAGAATAGGACAGGCCATTGTGGAAAAGTTCTGCCAAGTATTCCAGGATGTTAGCCATGTTTACCAGCGACACATCTTCTCCTTTAGCTGCACTCCAAATGAGATATCTTTTCCATTTTGCTGAATAAGTTTTCCTTGTTGAGGGTCTGCGAGCCTCCAAGATGATGTCTTTAACCCTTTGAGATAAATCTGGGTTATTTTGTCTTATGCAATGTTCCAGGCAGCTAGCTGCAACGTTTTCAAGTTTGGATGCAGGGTTTTGAAGTTGTTCTGTGTTAGCAGTAAGGGAACTAGGGGCAGAGGCCATATTTGTTCCCGAGACATACTCCTCAGTAATGGGTACCAATGCTGCCTCGGCCAGTCTGGAGCTATCAGGATGATCCTTGGGCGGTCTTCTTTGATCTTCAATAGCACCTTGTGCATCAAAGGAAGAGGTGGGAATGCATATGCTGTCAGGTTTTCCCAACTGAAAGATAGGGAGTCCACCTTCCAAGCCAGAGGGTGATATGTCCTTGTGCAGAATTTTTTCAATTGGTGGTGTGGGGATGCGAATAAGTCTATTTCTGGTAGTCCCCATTTCCTTGTAATGGATTTGAAGATGTCTGGATGCAGCATCCATTCGTGGGCATCCGTGGTAGTTCTGCTTAGGATGTCTGCTAGTATATTTTCTTTTCCTGGTACAAATATTGCCTGGAGCTGAATGTTGAAGCTCAGGGCCACATTCCAGAGGTCCATTGCCATCCGGCATAGAGGGTATGAATGTGTGCCTCCCTGTTTGTTGATGTACCACATAACTGTGGTGTTGTCCGTCCTTATCAGCAATTGACCCTGTTGAAGAAACGGTATGAATGTCTGAATTCCCAGTTTTACTGCCAGCATCTCCTTTTGATTTATGTGTAGGTTCAGCTGGTCTTGAGTCCATAAGCCTTGTATGCACTTGTCCAGCATGTGTGCCCCCCAACCGAGGTCTGAGGCGTCCGTGGTGATAGTCTGGCTTGGTTGAGGGCTGTGGAAGGGCAGTCCTTTGTTCAATTGACAGGCCTGAGCCCACCATTGGAATTCTTGCTTCAGGCATGGAATTATTGGAATTTGGGTTTCTAGGCTGTGCTCGTGCTGAGACCATAAATTCCTCAGGTACCATTGCAACTTCCTCATATGTAGTCTGGCATGCGGAATCAAAATTATGCAGGATGCCATGTAACCCAGGGCTTGCAGGACTTTCCTTGCTGTTAGCTGGTTCTGCGTTGTTAATGCCATGAAATAGAGAGGAAGGTGCTTCTGCTTTTCTGCTGTGAGGGATGCCATTTGATTTGATGTGTCCAGTTCTGCACCCAAGAAAGTTATCCTCTGGGATGGTATCAGCCTTGACTTTTTTATATTGACTGTGTATCCCAGGGCTTGTAGCAGATGAATGACCTTTTTCAAATCTTTTGCTAATTTGTTTTTGTTGTCCGCTTGTAACAGGCAGTCGTCCAGGTAAGGGTAAATTTGAATTCCCTGAAGCCTGCAATGAGCAATTACTGATGCCAGGCATTTCGTGAATACTCTGGGCAGTAGATAAGCCAAAGGGCAATGCTGAGAATTGATAATGCTCTGATCCTGCAAGAAATCTGAGGTATCTTCTGCAATTTGGTCGTATGGGGACATGCAGGTATGCCTCCTTGAGATCTAGAGTTACCAGCCAAGACTCCTTGCCCAGCATGGGAAGAAGCTGCTGTAGGGTCAGCATCTTGAATTTTGGAACAATGAGATATGTGTTCAGAGCGGACAGGTCTAGAATAGGTCTCCATTGGTTTTCTTTTCTTGGCACCAGGAAAAGTCTGGAGTAAAATCCTTGCCCTTGTTCCATAGACGGTACCTTTTCTATAGCTCTCATCCTTATTAAGTTGTCTATTTGTTCTAGAGCTTTTGTCTTTTGATTTGGAGGTAGGTTTGGCATTCCTCTCTTCCTTGGTAGAGTATGGAAGTGAAACCTGTAACCTTTGTCTATTGTCTGTAAAATCCATTTGTCTCCTGTGATGTAATGCCAGTTTACTGAAAATAAGGCTAGCTTTACGCCTAAGGGTGCATCTAGTTGTTCCCTGGTAGGCGGTCTCAGAGCCAAGTCACTGTGATTGTCCTGTGGAAGTGGTAGTGGCTGGATCTGTGGCAGTACTTCGCTGGTTGTTAGGCTGCCACTGACGTCCCCTGTAGGCACCTCTGGATTGACCCCTGCCTCTTGGGCGCCTATTCCTGCCTCTCTGTGCTCTGGTGGTGTCTGGAAAGGACCAATTCTTGGAAGGCCAGTTCCTACTAAACCTTGGAGGCTGGACCTGTAAGAAATCCTTGACTGTCTGGACAGATTTTGCTTTCTCTTCCACCTTCTTCAGCACCTGCTGTGCAGGTGAGCCAAACAAATTATGCTTATCCATGGGAGCATCTAGGAGCTTTGATTTTACATGGTCTGGTAAGGACTGCTCTTTTAACCATGCATGCCTTCTGATCACTGTACCAGTCATAGCTGATCTAAAGGAAGCCTCCAGTGCATCATAGCCGCATTTTAAGGAATGATTACTGACCTGCTGTATGTTATGTACCATTTCCTGAAGAGACTTTTTGTCTAATGGTTCAGGAGAGGACAACTTTTTAGTTAACTGGTCTAACATAAATTCCCGATACTGAATGATGTGGAATTGACAGTTTAAGGCCCTAGCCGAAAGAGTAGCAGAAGTATAAACTTTTTTACCCCATCTCTCTAAGGCCCTAGATTCCCTTTCAGAGGGGAGGGTTTTTTTGGCAGAGGTAGCTGCTACAGCCTTGGGTCCCTGTGAAATAGTTTCAGGATCTGCAAAAGGAGCCTTATACAAATGGTAATGAGTGTCCGGAACCCTGTAGTACCTGTCGGGCTTAGTAGGGGCCGGAGGAAGAGAATCAGGGGCAGTACAAGCATCATTAAATGCATCATCCACAACAGTAAGTACTGGAGGAATGGCTAAAGGCTTATGCTGTGGCAAATGCAAAAAGGTCCTAAGCCTTTTCCTAGAGTCTGAAAAATCCTGGCCCTGCCATTGAAATTGTTCCCTCATAGCATGCAAGGTTTCCCCAAAAGAAAATTCCTCAGGCGGAGAGGCAGAAGGGATGGAGTCTTCTGCATCAGAGTCCTCATAAGGAGAATAAGGGCCTTCTGGAGGGTTTGTATTTTCTGAATCATCAGAAGAGTAATCTGAAGAAACTGGCTCAGGGGGCTCTGCTCTAGGCCTCTTCTCTGGAGGTGGGTGAGAGGCCCTGTCAGGGTGAGGTTGGGATCCCCTGATCAAAGAGATGAGATCCTCTGCTAGACTAAGCATTTGAGTACTAGAGCTAGGCCTGTGAGAGGGTGTCTTAGTAGGCAAAGCCTTGGTAGATTTTGCTGCTTTAGCCCTGGCAAAAGCCTTAATCGACATGGATGCAGGGGGCCTAGCAGCTCCACGTGCAGGAGTGGATATATCTAAAGGGATAGTATCAGATAAATCCTGTGAACTTGTAAGAGCAGGTGGAATTTCAGTAGCAGATTCAGCCATGCTGGATGAGGCCTCGGTGGGAGGCAAGCTTTCGGACGAAGGAAGAACTGAGGGGTCGGTTTCAGCCGAAACAGAGACACTCGCGGTTGACTTAACCGCGGTTTCGGCCGAAACCGCGGACCGCGAGTGTCGGTCCTTTTCCTTGTGCTTTTTAGCTAATTGTGAAGTCGGAGTTTCCGACGGCATGTTGTAAGCAAAAGTGGAGCCGAAAAACTCCTCAGCAAAATCCGACCGACGTCTAAGAGTCCGTCGGTTGAAAGAAGCACAGGCTAGACAGGCTGCTACGTCGTGGTCTGGGCCTAAACAAGGTAGGCAGTAAGAGTGGAAATCTTTATGAGGTATTTGTTTCCCACAAGTTAAACAGTTATTCACTTTTTCTGACATCGGCTGAGGCAAGAAAGAGTCCCCAACGGGATACTTAGCTTTTTAGAAGTCTTCGGTAGTAGCAATCTCTGGTTCTGACCGACCGGCACTTGCGAACAGCTTCTGCTTCGGGCGCCACGCGGCAAGAAAGACTGGGGAAAATGGCATCGGCTGATGCCTTTATACCCGCTGAACTGCAGCTATGACGTCGGGTGAAGTGCGACATCAGCCGAGGCCAGACCCAGACTTTGGAATCCGGCCGACCGAAGGGCTGCCTGAGGCCAGGACAACCCATTTGTTAAGACTGCAGATGCATCCTTGAAGGACATCTGGGTTAGAGCGAGGGGAGCAGTCTCCTAAACACATGGTGCTGGGGTGAGTGATCAGCAATCTGGTACAGTCATTCATTTACATACCAGCATTAAAGAACTGCAAATACTGCTTTTGCAGTCAAGACTGAAGCACTTTGTGTTTTCACTTTTTCTTTGAGGGCTAACTAAAACAGTCCTTCATTTCAGGCACAAAAAGCATTTTCTATCTTAAAAAAAAATAGCAAACCAATTGCTACAATTGTGGCAAGTGATACTTTTAAAAACTAGCAAATCAAGTATTTTCCTTTTAGTCCTGAAGTAGAAAACTTAAAAGTTTTTTTTTTTTTTTTTTTTTGCTCCTTGACAGTTTTAATAAATGAAAAGAAACGGAACAGTCTTGCAAGATTGGGGGACAGACTTATTTGTTTTGATTCTCAACTTAGGCTTGAAGTGCACCAGGTTAGAGAACAACAGCAGGTGCTAGATGAGCCAGCTTTGATCATAATAATTTCCCAAGCACTGGAACAGCTCTCTACTGGAAAGATCTCACCAAGGAAATTCTTTCAATATAGCAAAGCCAAGAAAGCATATGACAGTAAGACAAATTTGAAACTGTAGTTTTCAGCAATTCCATGAAGTGAAGGATTTACTGCCAAATGCATAAATCCCAACCAAACATTTATAAAAAAAATGACCTGGTGGTACAAAAAACCATGGCACAGTGCCCTTTTGGGTTGAGTAGAAAATGTCTACTTGCGTCAGATGGCAGAACAGAATACAAATAGCAAAGTTAAAATAAAAAAAAAGCTGCGTTAGAAAGTACAGTAATGTACAAACTTAGCATAACAGTAAATGCCCTACTAATCACTGTTGCATTATTCCAAACAAATGGGTTATCACTGCGGATATCTGGCCAAGGTACCAAAGCTTAACCTTCCCTGGGTGTACACCCAACATGAAAACTCAGCTTCTAAGCGTAGTGGTATACAGGCAGATGTACAAGCATAGATCCTCACATTATTTTAAATGAAGCAGCCTGAAGACCCCTGAGAGAACGACAGGTCAGTTAAAAAGGGCCGTACGTGATAAGAAGCATCCTCAGTCCTAGGACAGGGAGAGAGAGAGATGGAGAAATGGTAACCAAATGAGAGGGGAAGGAGGGTGGTAAGAAATACTCCCAAAAGTGATCAGCTGAACATTTATTGTTATGGCAAGTTCTTACACAACTGTACTTTGTTCCAAGATTATTGTTGCAGTAATCTAAATAAATTGGTGATTCAAACAGCTGAAGGGAATAAAAAGGGGTTTTCTAGTTGAACTGACATTGCAAATGCAGCCCTGGACCTTGGAAAGGCATCAGTCCTGTAGTGCTCAGTGAAGGTGTTGATTAGGCGGAAACTTCAAATATAGCCCTGGCATCAATCCCTTTGTAGAAGGCCCCAGAAAATGCCACTACCCTTGCAGAATGAGCCAGAAGGCATGAAGGCAAGTATTTACCACAAAGCGAATAACAAAAGCAAATGGACATGGAGATCCAGCTTGTAATGGTTTGCTTGAGTACTGACTGGCCCAGTTTTGAATCCATGAATGAGACAAATAGTTGATATGATTTACAAATATAATTGGTCTTGCCTAAATAAAACCACAGCTGCCTGTGAATGTCTACAGAGTGTAGGAGTCTTTCCTCCCTGTTCTGTGGGTTTGAGAAGAAAGTAGGTAGATTGATGGCCTGGTTGAGAGACAACTTGTTCTCTACTTTTGGAAAGAAAGAGGAGTTAACCCTAAGGATTACCCTGTCCTTGTGAAAAACTAGAAAGGGAGGAATGGCCATGAGTGTCCATGGCTCTGAGACTCTACTAGCAAAAGGGAGACCGAGAAGCAGAATATTCTTCCTAATGTATAATTTGAGATTTGCTGAGGCTGCCAGTTCAAAAGGAGGTGTAGCTAGCTTTTCCAGCACAAATTTGAGGACCCACACAGGGGGGTACAGACCTCATTGGTGATCTGAGATGCAGAAATTGTTTGACCTCAGGCCTGGACATAACAACTGAAGTAGTGAAGTGCAGACCGAGAGAGATGGCTGCCAAGAGGTGGGCTTTGATGGAGGAGTAAACAAGACCTGCACTCATGACCTCACACAACTACTTTAGGATGAAAGGTAACTCTGATTTGCTTGGGTCCTGGTTATTTCTATGGCAACAGAAATAAAATCTCTTCCATTTGGCCAAATAGGATTTTCAAGTGGCAAGCCTCTGACTTTTGGATAGCCCTGATTACATCTTCTGAAAACTGGTACCTGAAAGAAAACTGAACCCAACAATCCACAGACTTACGTTTATGGATAACACGTTGGGGTGTAGCAGTGATACTTTATGGTGTGCAAAAAGATCCATCTTGAGTGGTAATTTGTAATGTTTGACCTTGGCTAGATGATAAACAAGAGGGAATCAATACAGTCTTCAACAAACATGACCCACTAGTAATAGTTTCTTTTTCATTTGTGGATCTTTAGTAGAACTCCTGGAGTAAGCAGTTGTGGAAGAGAAGACACAGAAACTTACTTATCTACTCAAAGAATGCATCTCTGAGACAAGTTGAAAGGGTTCCTGCTGCAAAACGGGAAGTTGTTTGTTGCTCTCTGAAGCAAACAAATCTGAGATGTCTCAGTACTGAAGGATGTGCACGAAGACATGTCCGTTCAAGGTCCATTCATGAGGGGTCCTCCAAGGCGCTACTTAATGAGTTGGCCAGCACATTGTCCTGTGATATAATGATTATGGCAAGTAAAGGCATGCATTTCTGGGTGGCAAGATTCCAGGCCTTCGATGCTAGCCTCCACAGATGGTATGATCTGGTGCCTTCTTGATTGTTTACGTACTACATGACTATAATGTGGTCTGTGAACATTCAAAGAAGATCTGGTTTCCAGATAATTCAAAACACCTGAACAGCTTAGATGAGGGCTCTCATCTCTTTCAGGTTGATGTGTTTCATTCTAAGTTAGTTGCTATTTGTCTTGTACTCTGTGGGTACCTGTCCAGGCCCTATCCGAGGCACCTGTGTACATTTGCTGAACTGGGGCTGGTGAGTTGAAGGGTGGAGTTTCACCAGGCCTACCCACCATGACAGCTACTTTCTGAGACAAGGTATGAGGGGAATCAGTGTGTCTACGTGGTGAGTGTTGGACCCATACTTCTTTAAAGTACCACCAAATTTTCCTCATATGTAACCTGGCTAGGGGGAGTTTTAAGACTGTTGCTGCCATAAATCCTAGTGCTCTTAGAATTTCCTTGGCCTAGAATCGGTCATGGGAGAAAAGGGTGTTAATGTAAGCTATAAAGTTCTGTACTTTTTCCTGAAGCAAGAAGGCCTACTTTCTTCTGGTGTTTAAAAACACTAGATTCTAAGTGGGCTGGAGGGATGACTTTCTGTACTTGACAGTGAACCCCACCTGCAAGAGGAGGCTGAGGGTAAACTGGAGATGCTGCAGCAGGATCTGTGGAGAGGTTACCTAGATTAGCATATCATCTAAACAGAATTCTGAATATTTTGGTTTGGCAGAATGCCATCACTAGTGCTAGACGCTCTGTGAAAACTCTTGGGGATGTGGAAAGCCCACAAGTCAAGGAAGTAACCTAAAAGTAAGATGAACCAGTACAGAACCTGAGGAATCTCCTGCAGGAGGAGTGAATAAGGATATGTAGATGGGCATCCTTTAGATCCAGGGAGGCTAGGTATGCCTGTGGAAGTATGAAAGGCAGCAGTGTGTACAGGGAGACCATTTTGAAAATTGGCACTTTTAAACTGTTTAGCAGAGAAAGATCCACTATAGGTCTCCAATGCTCTTCTTTTCTTGGGCCTAGGAACAATGTAAAGTAAACTCACCGGTTCTATATTGCCTTGTGCCTATAAGTCTTAGGGTTTGGGTTGTAGAAGATAGACCTGGTTGTGAGGCGGTGGCGTATACCATTTAGTGGAGGGAGTTCTTTCCAAGACATGGCATATCCCTTTCTTATGATAAAAAGCACCCCAGTGGTGTGCAGTGATGTTTTCCCAGCTTGAGACTGAGTTAGCCTTTTGGAAAGGGACAGGACAGAACCGATGAGTAAGGGGTGGAGATTTTTGGACAGTCACAGTGAAGGAAGCTTCCCAGATGTGGGATCCCTCTGCAGTTTCTCCAAGTCTCTTTCTGGGTGCCTTCTTATGCTTTTGAATAGGTGTGGTATCCCTTCTAACAAAAGAAGAATGCTTGGCTGGGGAATTCCTCTGGTACCTAGGCAGAGGTTAACAAAACCTTTCTGCAGTCTTTCTTTGACTTGCCTTGCTCTTGTAGAGCATGAAACTAGCTAGTTGGCTGCTTCTGGACCAAACAAAAGGTTCTCACACAAGGGAAAATCAATAAGTTTGCCTCTGAAGTCTTCTGGCAAAAGGGTGATTACACAACCATGCATACCAGCAAATGACCAAGCCAGTAACAGCTGCTCTGGCAGAGGCCTCTACAGCAGCATAACTACATTTTATACTGTGTCTGGCTACCTAAACAACCAGGGACAACATCGGTTTGGAATCTGTTCCTTGTGAATTCACTACTACCTTGTTTAGGAAGCAGAGTATGGATTAGATACTTCATCATCTAGGTCTGGTAATTAAGCACTGAATGCCAAAAGTAGACGCAGTATAAACCGGTTTTCCCACCTATCCATGGCCCTTCTGAATTTGTCTGAAGGAAGTGCACTGGCATTGGGAAGAAATTTAGATCAGAAGAGAGTAACTGCAGAATGGTCTGCCAGAGGATTCTTATACAAGTTCAGTTTATCTGGAATGGTAAAAAATCTGTCAGGCTTTTTTGAGGGCAGGAGGCTGTGAATTAGGGTAGACTGGAAAGCAAACAAGACCACCTCCAGAACTAGGACAGGAGAAGGGATAGGGGTGCCCATTTCCAAGAGGATGTAATACTTTACTTGTTATCGGTCTAGAATCCCACTCAAAATATTTTGTCATGTTTATAACTGCTTCCCCAAATGAAACTTCAACAGGATAGTCAAAGCAGATGAAGCCTTCATCACCAGAAGGAATCTGGCCTGGGGAGTGGACTTGGGAACAGTAAGCCAGAGAATGGTCAGAATCAAAGGCATATTCATCTTCAGAATATGAAACAGAAATGTTTTGGGATGTAGGAGTGTGGGCAGAAAACTGAGGTAATTTCAGGACCATTATTGTCCTTAAGCAGGCCTTGAGAAAAAGTCCATCAATTCCTTCTCCCTAGATAGGGGAGAAGAAAAGAGAAGCGCTTAGTTTTTTTGTTTCTTCTTTGGTGTGGCATTCGCTTAAACCAAGCGGAGTGGTTCAGACCCGTGACATACCACAATTACCTTACCAGGGATCTCTTCCCTGACTAGAAATTGTGAGATGCCCTCCTGACCATCTAAAAAGATGATATGCGATTCCTCCTCCTCAGTAGCAGTAGTTTGCTCAGAAGCAAGACCCTCAACCATCATACCAGCCTCTGACAGGGTCGTGGTAGAAGGCATCAGAGGTGGAGTCATATGTACCACAGGCTCAGGAACCTCAGTGGCTACATCAGAATCGGAGTGGGTAAACAGAGATCTGGCCTAGGCCTTTTCAGCTTTATCCTGTGCGAAGGAGAAATGTTTGGGGAAGCAGGATCCATCATGTTAAGTATGCCAAACACTTCAGACATTGGGTCTCTATGTGTTGAGTGAAGACGGATGGGCCAAGGATTGACCAACGGAACAGGCCTTGTAGTAGTGTTCCTTGCCCAGACGGAAGAGATACTGGATATGAAGATCTTATACGGGATTCTGCCTACCGCAAATATACTTACCGTCCTAGCCGACGTCTAGTACAGTTACAGCCCAAAAATTGTCAGAGGTAAAACTCATTTTGTTTGGAATATTGCAACAGTGATCTCAGTTACATCATCTTATTAATTACCAGGGTAGTTCAAACAGACAGACACAAAATCTCCTAGACTCTAACATTCAAATGTTTAGGATTTCTAATTCTGTGACATGAATTGACCCCATTCCTACAAAAAGGTGCAATTAATGTTCACAAAGTCATTATCACTTCAGTGACATATGCAAGGAATGTTCTCCTTAGCACCTGCAATGAACCCAGAACTATTATTCTGCAATTCATACAGAGCTACATTTATTACTAACGTATTTAAGATTGCTTGAAAATAAAATTTTAATTGGCCTTTTTGCTCCTACTATTACTGGAACTACCTAGCTGTCTTTAATCCAGATGGTTTTAGTTTATGCTTGCATTTCCTAGTATTCAATGACCATGTACCTCAGTACACAGGACACTATAAATCACTAGATGTAGCTATTTCAAGTAGCATTACATTTTCAACTACAACATCTGGTAGCAGTGACCATTTGAATATCTATTGCTATAGTAAGTTTACTTCCTGTACTATGTTCATCATTACAATTACTGCTGCAGTAGCCCTAGCTATATGGGTAGATTACCTTAGCTCAGACTGACTGGAAGTGAGAAGGATGAGTGTCCAGGAGTCCCAAAAAATAGACCTAGCAAAGCCTGTCCTAGACCTAGAGATATAATCTAGTTTATAGTGATTTGTAAAAGTAAGTAGAGAGGACCAACAACCTGCTGCTTCTAGAACACATCTAAAATATAACACCATCCCAAAAGCCACAGATGACTAGGCTTTCATACAATGATCCTTGACCCTAACTAGAGTTAACTTGTGGTGGGTCTAACCAAAGGTAAAAACATGAGACAACCATTATACAATAATTTGCTTTGACACAGATTGCAACTTTTTCTTACCTTTACAAGAAATGAACTGATCAGAGATATTGAAAGATTTTCTTCTGTCAAGATAGTACCAAGGTTGTTTGTGGACATCCCAAAAAGGATAGTCCCCAGTTTTAGTTTCATGAAAGAAGACAGGGAAGACTGGTAGCTTGGCTCAATGTAAACTCGGATACCAATTTAGACAAAGGATTAGTTCAAAGAAACACAGTCTTTGTGAAAAATGAAATGGGGCTGACCCACAATTACAGCTTGCGCCCAGATACCCTTGCAGAGGTCGGAGTAGTCAGTAACACACTTTCCCATGTTAAGAACCTCAAATCAGCCTAATAAGCTGGTTCAAACATTGCACAAGTTGGTCTTTCCAATGCAAAATTAAGATCCCAAGGAAAAGCTACCTGTTTTCTAGGAGGCCAAGTGTGCAACACCCATTTCAAAAACACTATTATACGAGATTGCACTGAAAGAAGGATCCATGGGAAGAAAGGCCGACATGGTTAACAAATGAATCTTGATGGAAGAATACGACCAGCCAGATAGCAGCCTACACAAATAATGCAGAATCAGAGAAACAATGACCCTGAAAGGGTGCTGGTTCTCATCTTAGCACCAATTAGGAAACCTTTTCCATTTACTAATATGCAACTTTCTAGCAAGTAGGTTTTCTTGCCTCCTGTAATATCAGCTGCACATCATCAGAAAACAGGTGGCTAAAAGTTGTCTGTTTTGAAAGAAGGCAAACATACCTACTTGTAGTATTCCCCAAAACTGGATCAACTCCTGGAAGACATCCTAAATCAAATTCCATTCATGACGGTCTGTCACTATGTTTTGCTCTGATGGAGTGTAGGATGCTTGGAGGGATAAATATTACTGAAATCTACCTCCCAAGCAATTACAGCCAGCCAGCATAGAGGGTATGAACTTATGCCCCTTTACTTGCATACCACATCACTGTGATGATGTCTGTAAATCACCTGGAGAGGTCATGGGAAATGTAGATGATGAATAGATTCTAAGGCAGGATCTCAGACATCTCTTATATTAGGTTTGTTCTGTTTGAATAATATCACTGGCCTTGCACCTTCACCCCCAATGAAAATACCTAAAAGCAAAATCTGTGGCACATGTATTTACAGACTAACTTGGTGATACAGGAGAAAAGGGGAGACCTGAATTGCACTGCATTGGTAGCCCTGACCAGTGCAGTTCCATTTTTCCAACACGCAAGATTAGCATCTGAAATTCCATAGTATGCAAATACTAAGTCCATGTTGTTTTTAGATATCACTGAATCTTTCTTATGTCAACTTGATTAGAGAAATCAAGCGAATCATAGATGGCAATAACTCCAGGTTCCTGAGAAACTTGATGGCTGAAGTCAGAGTCTGGAGGTAAGAAGCTCAGAAAAGTGTCCAACTAAAATATCCACCTTTGTGTGCATTACAAAAGCCTTTTGCTGCAGGGTTTCTATAAGACATCCTAGAAAGGTAATCCTGTATGACTGGATCAAGGAGGATTTCTGAATGTTTATCTAGAATCCCAGATTGGTCAAAATAGATGAAACCCATGTTAAGCACTTATGACATATCGGAAAACTCTGCAAATATAAGTAAATAATCCAAGTATGAAAAAAAGGGAGGGTCTTTCAGTCTCCAAATATCAATGACTGGAGTTAAGCACTAATACCCTCAGAGCAGAAGATAAACAAAAAAGAGTAATACACAAAACTGATATGATCCAGAAAAAGAAAATCTGAGCGTCTTCCTGAAGCCTTTGCCTACGGCAGTGTGATGGCGTGCATCTTGCGAGTCCAATGTTAACATAAGTTTCCCTGGGGAATGAGAGGTAACAGACTCAGAAGGGTCAATATCTTGAATTTTGGAATTTCCGTACACATATTTAGAAAGGAAAGATCTAGTACTGGTCTTCAAAAGGGCTCTTTCTTTGGTACCAAAAACATTCTGGAATAGAAGCACTTGCTGCATGGATTTAATAGTATTAGTTCCAGGACTCAGAGTGAGAAAGTGCTGAAGAAAAAATTCCGTTTGGTTCGGAGGGTGGGGAGGAACAGGATTGTGGCTGACCTCAAGTTCATGGTGGCTGAAAAGAGGCTTTTATATTCAGTGCCAATTGTGCCCCTCATGAACTATCATTCACACCCACGTGTCTGCCACAGCCTGTTGCCAAACGGAAATGTACAGGGATTGTTTGTTTTGATTCTTCAACATGAAAAAGAATCTGGGAGATCTGCAAAGGGGTCTGTGTCTGTGTGTAAAAATCAGACACTTCCTCAATTTCCCTCTCTAATCAAATTGCTTGATGACACAAGCAGCAGAAGAACCAAATAAAACCTTCTTTACCTAAAGCTGAATTAAAATTTTCAGAGTACCTCCTCCGAAAATATTTTATTATATACTTGGGCATCCTCACAGTAAGACGCTGTCCGATTCGATTCTCAGCTAGAGCGTCTTCTGCGTGGAGACATGCGTGAATGGGCGTACCTTCATTGAAGGTTGTGCATCAGGGCTGGTAACTCGGCACGTAAAAATCAACTACCAATCATTAGCAGACCGGAGTTCCGCTGTGGCAACTCCTAACTGGGAAAAGCCGAAAGACACAACAACTCTGGCATATCTCTTTAAAACTTAGATCCACAGGCCCTAGACACCATCTGTACAATCATACACACTCCTTAAGGCATGCTTAGATACTTGGGGAATATAATTGAGATGGGCGCTGCTTCAGGGGAAGAATGGTAGCAAGGTATCTCAAACTGTCTATAGAAAAAAGCACACTCTTCCACATATGGGCTGCATAGTTAAGAAATCTATACACCAAAGTGGGAAAAAAAATACCCTCCTTGTCCACTGGGGAACAGCTGATGTTACCAGGAGCTGGTTCCCTGTTGGCGTAGATGTTGATGTTGCTGCAGTGTTACACCCAAGGTGAAAAAACAAGTACTTGTTAGCTTGAGAAACTCTGTAAAGCCTAAATGCATTTTTGGGGACTGAAGGCTGTGAAACAGGGTTGTTACAAGAAACATTACATATGTCCTCTAGGGCTGGCATTAGAGGTATAGGCAGAGAAAGAAATATCCACCTGTATCATCATATCTATCAATTCAGGAGGAGCATCCATTTGTTCCCATAGAAACACCCCAATCATCCTGGCAATAATCTGAGAAAGAAATTTTCTCCAAAGGAGATTGAAGAGACCAGGTTTCCTCAGTATCAGTGTTTTGGACTTAAGTAAATGAAGGAGACAAACCTGGTCTATGTCTGTATCATCTGACATGTCTTCTTCAGGAATATTCTGGTTGCCCTGGTACTGAATTCCTTGTACCAGGACTGACTAATAATATTTGGCTAAAGTAAGAAAAATCTTTTAGTAAAGTTACCATGCTTTCTGATAATTAATATTTAACTTCTTTTTCCTTTACATGTATTTTCAGTGACTGACTTGGCGAAGGAATATCTACCACAACACATCCAGCAGCATCTTCCAGTATGAATATGTGCCCCAGTAGAGATGGTTCTCTTATGCCTAGTTTGAACAAAAACAGTCAGAGAGAAAGCAACTGACCACTGGTTCAAAGTGGTTGAATGGACATCAGAAGAAAATGGAAAGGCGAGTAAGTCACTTGAAAAATGCCCACTTGCCACTACACAGTCACTCACCATTACCTGAGGCAAAAGACTGAGCTTGAAGAGTTGGCAAGGCCTCTCTGGTAAGTTGTTCTTTCTTTCTAGGAGAAACTGAAGTCTGACTAGGAGGGGGGGGGGGACTCAAGTATCTGTGCTATGAATGAAAAGGATGCTTTGGGTGCAGTCAGAACAGGTAGAACAAGTCTGTCAGAAGGTACGTTATCAAATAGCTTGCATAAACAACGCATACAAACTCTCAAATACATACACTGTCCTTAAAACTCTAATGCATACTCAGCACAGTGTATTCCTGTCAAAACCCCCTTCAGAATAAATTTAGTTTAACAGAAAAAAAAAATGACAGGTAATTTGTTACACAGTGAACACAAATACCACATCACCCACAGAATTCCCTGCCCTTATAAAACACAACTGCACAAAATGTTTAAATACACAAACAGTTCCATAAGCAAAACATTCCTTCACAAGATAACCACCCTAAATTATCCAAAGCTAAAAATAGTCTTCTCCCCAATAGGAAACTTCCAATACTGAAGAAAGTGTTTCTTAAAGGGCTAGAACCATTAAACAAAAGTTAAAAACATTTTAAATATATACTATTAATAAATGTACATAATAAATTAAATATTGAGTGATAGGGTTCTCCAAAGAGGACTTGCCTGTTTTTGCATTTGCTACTCTTGTGAAGCCTCTGACCTGCTTCTTCATGAGGTGGTAAGTATGTGCTGAATAAAGATTTTCCCAACTCTGACTACTGACTTTTCCTCTCCAGGGATGTCCAAACAGCAGTCGGAATGGAAGTGAGAGGGTGTCAGAGGTTTTTGAAGCTGGCTGGTTGCTGTGTCCTGGGCAACTACAGCCTAATGGTTACTGCTGCAGTGGGGATGACTATATGGCAAAGGATGAGAGTGAGTACCACTACCTGCATTGACCAGCCAGGGGGTGGGGGTAGGAAAGGAGTGAGACAGCTCCTGTGTGCAGCATGGTAGACACCCTGCAGGAACACTAGACGTCTACCCCATGGAGCCTGGATCTATTGAGCGCGTACTGCAGTGTGCAATCACACTATGAGCTAAGGGGAATCCTTGAAAGTCAAATAAGTGGAGCTTAGAAGAGTTGCTGATATAAGTGCGGGGGATGCAGCACCAGGGGAAAGAGTAGGCTGCCTTGCAGGATCAGCAAGGCTGGTCCACTACCTACCACCCAACTCTTGCCAACAGCAGCTATACTCTTGGTAGAGTCCCAGGCACGAATAATGATATGACTGGATGCAGGTAGAGAACCCAACAGACGCAGACCTGCAGTTGTGCAAAGAAAAAAAAAATAAGTTATGTACTTACCATAACATTCCATCTGTGGTGTCCAATTTTCATTCCTCCTAGAATGATGGGTTTGGATGTGACTCTGCTACTGTAAAAGCTTATGGAAACCTTGAACTCTTGAACTTCTCCCTTAACCAGAATGCACCACCCCATTACCTCAGATCTTGTCTGCAGATTATAGCAAAAGACTAACACTTTACTCATACAAAAAAAAAAAAAATTACACAGAAATACAGCAGATAAGATTGCAAAGTTATATCTGGACTTCTAAAAGCAAGGTAAAGACCCTAAAACTGGGTCTATCCACTCACTCTTCAGACAACATTGAAAGGGGGTTGGTGCAATGGGGTGTAGAGGAGGAATGAAAATTGGACATCACAACTGGAATGTTTAAGTACATAACTTCTCTATCTGATGATGTCAATATTTATTCCGCCCTCGATTGATGGGAAAGAGTCCACAGCTATTATAATCCCAGGGAGGCCTCAAGGAAGGATATACCTCAGCATCACTGAGCCAAATGCTGTCGTACTTCTAGAAACGGAGTCTAGCTTGTAATAAGATATGAAGGGGTGAGGTGAAGTCCAAGCCGCTGCACAAATATCATCCATTGAGGCTCTTGAATGAAATGCTGAGGAAGCTGCTATGGATCTTACAGAATGTGCATGCAATTGCTTAGTTAAGTGTAAATTCAATTTATTCTAAATGAAAGAAATGCAATTAGTGAGCCATATGGCTAGGAAAACTCTAGACAGTGGCTTGCCTATTTTCTTTTCTGCAAAAGAAAAAAAAATCACTGATGAGATTTTCTGAAGTCCTTTGTTCTGTGTAAGTAGAAACATACTGGTCTATGCACATCTAGCGAATACAACAAATATTCGCCTTTGTATAGTTTGGTATGAAAACTAGAAGGTTGGTAGATTGGGCAAACAGGATGCATTAGTTCGCAGCATAATTATCTTTATGAAAAATTTGGTAAAGAGGTTTCACCGAGAAACCAGAATTTCTGAAATTCGTCTAGCCGAAGTAATGGCCACCAAAAATAAAGTCTTCCAAGACAGGAATTTGAGATCACAAGTATTTGCAGGTTCGAAGGGCAGAAGAACCTAAGTTTGCATTCCCAGTTTTAAGTTCCACGTTGGAGTAGGATCTTTCACCGGAGGGCTCAACAGAAGTACTCCACATAGAAAGGTCTTACAAAGTTTATGCGAAATAAGGGAAGAGCCATCAAGACGAAATTGCAGCTAACTGAACCTTAACCGCAGACTAACTGGCCCCTTGATCAAAAAGAAATGACTAAGTCCAGGATAGCATGAATCGGTGCAGAAAAAGGGATCCACATCATTTAATAGTGCCCAATGTACAAATCTTTTCCATTTGATAACATAAGTTTTTCTCATAGATGGTTTAAAGGAAGATAATAGAACTGATTGAACTGGAAAGGAGAGCATAGGGTGTATGACTATTAGTGGAAATTGAGAAACCAAGCCATCAGCTTGAGCTTTGGAAGATCCAAATGAACCATTTCTGTCAGGTGAGACTAAAGGTGTGGAACTGGATCCAGAATCCACTACTGATGGATCAAATGAAGCCACAGAAAGGGAAATGAATTTGTCTAGGACAAAAGTGAGAAATGAGAATGACCCTGCTCTTCAACCTGGCTTCTCACTGAAGGAATTAGAGGGATTGGAGGTTAAGCATACAGTAATCTGGGGGCCAATTGTGAAGCAGAGCATCCCTTGGCAACTCCCCCCTGTGGGGTGATTAAGGCAAAGTAACTGCTGCACTTGTTGTTTAGGGAAAAGCAAAAAGATGCATCAAGGCTGCCCCACTTGCAGAAAATCATAGCCGCTGCTTTCTGGTTGAGGGACCATTCGTGAACAGAATGCAACTGCTCAGTTTGTCTGCTAGTATGCTGGTCTTTCCTGGAACATGCGGTCCCAACAGAAAGGGTTGGAAGAGACTGCCTATTATCAAACTCTTAGTGCTTCTCGAAACAGGGGGCATGATCTGGTTCCTCTTCATTTGCTGATGTACCAAACCACTGACATATTGTCTGTATCACAATTGTTCCCAATGGGAGAGCATCTTGAAAGGCTTGCAACGCTAAAAGCACTGCTCTCAACTCCAGAATGCAGATATGCAAGTTGGCCTCTTTGGAGAACCACAAGCCTTGGACTGTCCCTTCCAGCTTATGATGCCCCACCCCAGATGAGAACCATCTGTGGTCACTATGGACTTGGGCAGAGAAAGAGAAATAGACGGCCTTGTAGCAGTTCGGAGTGGGTCCATCACATCAGATCATTTTTGCACACATTGGTGATTTGAATCGGGGTGGATAGAAGCAGCTGAAGTATTGACCACTGAGACACTAACTTCACTGAAGAATCATGATGTGAAATCTGGTGAGCAGAACAAGGAGCATCGCTGCTGCCATTGATCCTAATGCTTGTAGGACCAGACAAGCGAGGGCTGTGGTACTGCAAAGTATCTTGCTGACTTGCAATGTCGAGATTTGAACTCTGGGAAAGGGGAAGAGAAGCTATTGTTGACCCTGTGTCGAGTAGAGCTCCTATGAACTCTATAGTTTGAGATGGCTGAAGATGTGACTCTTCAAAATTTATGGTTATACACCGAATTTCGCACTAATCTGGATTACTTTTCCTTTTGCCGTGACAAATTGATGCCTGGCTAGGTCATAGATGAGACGATTATCAAAGTAAGAAAATACCTGGAATCTGTGCAGTTTCAAGTGAGCTGCTACCACTGCCATCCACTTAGTGAACACACTCGGGTCTGTGATAAGACCAAAGAGCAGTGCTCTGAATTGGTAATGACTGGCTCCTAGCCAGAAGAGCATTTTCCAGAAAAGGAAGAATAGACTGAACCATAACCATCCGAATGTTGCTCAGGTTGCTGAGATCCAGAATTGGTCTTCAGTTCCCCTTTTTCTTTGGCACTATAAAGTCCTTTCTGGTCTGGGGGGGGGGATCCCTTGAATGACTGTTTAGCAGCTTTTGCATTTGAAATATTGCTTGTTGTACCAAGTCAGAGGGAACATTGGGGATTTTTCTGGAGTTTGGGGGACAAAACGAAAATGGAACTCTGTATCTTCAGGATACAATCCTCTTCACCCAAGTATCTTTGGTCATTTCAAGCCAGGCTCTCCAGTGCAGGAACACTAGAGGTGAATAATTGGGCCTCCGTTCAGTAGCACTGGAAGGGCTTATCAAAGGAGGAGTATCTGGACCCCTGATGTTGTGGGCCTCCTCTCCCATGAGGGAGGCATCTTATCATTTGAGTTTCCCCCTCTGCTTCTGGGGGAAGACACTCTACTTCTTTCCAGGAAAGATCCTTGTGATTTTCAGAACCATATATCTTTCCACCACCTTGATGATTCCTCGAAAAGTATCTTTGGGGTGTTGGTGGAAAAACATATGCCCAAGGCAGAAAGAGCGTTTTCATGCTTCTCACACCTGGACAACGTACCTTTTACTTTGGGGCCCAAAAAGAGAGGTGATGTCAAAGGGACCTTTGACAAACATACTTATAAGGCTCCACATAATCACAAACACACATCTACGTGTATCTAATGGTTACACCTGGACCCACTGCTCTTGAAGTTCCTTCTGCCACATCAGAAATGAGCCTCATGGGTAAGCTGAAAATTGACTGCAGGGTGGCCATCTGAGAAGTGAATGAATCTTTCACCACTTCAGACATGGTGCCTTTGAAGGTACCTGAAAGCTTCTCAGATTCCTCTGAAGTCTAGTGAAATGTGCCAAGTAGTTCAGAGACCATAAGGCAAAGGTTGCTGAAGCATTGACATGCTTCCCAAATCTGTCCATCACCAATGACTCCTTGTCAGGAGAATAGACAGAAGAACTTTTGTCAGCAAATTCCTTTCTAGTGGCCATCACCATGACCATGGCATCAACAAGAGGACCTTTTGACCAAAACGGCTTAGACTCTGGAAGGGTCATAATCCTATCTGGCTTTTTGGGAATGGTCTCAATGGAGTCAGGTTCCTTCCATCCCCTCTAATAAACCAAATCCAGGAGCTACTCAGTGGATGGGACCACCCAGGTAGTACATAGGGCGGTACCAAAAGCCTCCAGTAGTACAGATTCCTTAAATGAAGGATTGGAGGACTTCCATCCACCTCTCTGTTTCAGAATCAAGGATGTTTCCAAATGAGACATCTTCAGGAGGGGATCGTGGAAAACCTTCACACTCAGTCTGCATCCCCGGTGACCAATTCAGGAAAATCAATATGCTTATTCTTGCATGTCCTCTTCTTATGGACCTCCTCTGTGGGATACTCCAGGGAGATATAACAATAGGAGGAGGGGAAAACCCTGTTGTGAAGCCTGGGGTTTTGATACTGGTTGTACCTGTAAAAAGGATAGCTGAGACTTAAGGCGCACATGTGGAAAAGGAGAAGGCAAAGGATCCAAACTGGGAGGCATCGCCTATATGAGAGTTGTAAATACAGCTCTCTCCAAAATCCTAAAAGCAGACTGCCCTGGACAGGGAATGGAACGGAGATCAGAGAGGCCACACCTTTGATCCCTACTCCCACCCACTCTGAAGACAGCTGCCCCGAGGCCAAAGTTAGATCCAAACAGACCATTGCTAAGGCTCAGAGATGCAGAGACTGCTCTAAACCCCCCCACCCCCCAGAGTCGAATCTGGCACCTCAAACCTGAAGGGGTAGAATCAGCTACAAGAGCTCTGTGGATCCGACTGAAATGAAGAGCTCAGAGCGAGACTCAGATCCGAGGATACCAGAATCCTCCGATCCCAAAAATATGACAGAAATGGACACAAGGGTTCTGAGACATGGATAGCAGTCAAAGGAGGAATTGCTAGAGGAGGAGTACTGGATACATGGACCTCCTGACACGATGGGGTAGGAGCCCAGAAAGGGGCAAGACTGGCTGTGCACAGAGAGGATGTTTCTCACTAACCTCTCTAGGTCTTATTTTCGAGACTTCTGGATGAACGAGTGGATAGAGCAAATGGAGACTGATCTTTCTAAAAATGAGGAAGGCACTTGAGATGAGATCAGTTCCACTTAAGGAGAGTGCCTCTAGGCAGAATTGGTAAAGAGAACATCTGATCTGAGGTCTTCAGATCCAACAAATCCTTACCTGTAAAAAAAACATCAGACCCAAGGGCTAAAATTTGGTCTTAGATGGATCTGAAGTAACAGTAGGATCTGAAGTAACAGTAGGATCCAATAATTTAGGATTCTATTTTACATGATCCGAAGAAACTACAGGATCCAAAAAAGTTCAAGTGATTTTTCCAAGGACATGGTGCACATTGACGAGGCGCTCAGAGAAGTAACTGGCAACCTTTTTCAGTTTCTCTTTGGAAGATCCAGACTTAGCCTTAAGTATTTCTTGCCTTCCTCCTTTGACAAGGCTAAGGACTGCAGACGACACAGATTGTACAATTTTCGTGGAGGTGAACAGGACCTAAACAAAAAACCTCAAAAAAACTCAAATTAAAAACTAAAAAAAAAAGCCACACAAGGAGTGCGAATCAGACAATGGATCTTATTGCATGTCTCACACTTTCTGAACTCAGCCGGGTTCTTTTCTTTTTCAGCCATCAGCAAAAAAAAAGGCCAAGCACAATTATAACCACAACAGCAGCAATCAAATGAGTCAGAACTGAAATAGAGAAAGCCCCTTTTCATTTCCACCCAAACAAAGGAAAGCAGAAGAAAGGAAGGATGGGAAAAATTAACAACGATACTACAGTCTACAAAAAATGTAGAAGAGAGGAAGAGAGTTACTAACAGTAATTAGAAATACTTTGAATGGTAAGAAGGAACGAAATAAGATTTGTTGAAAGGTAACGGGGAAAGACTAAGCAGGAAACTTTTATACAAAGTAGTCTAAAAGCAAAAGAAGATAAATTTGTAAGTTTTGAAATGTACTTCTTGCCCAAGCTTGGGAGAACAGACCATGTATTGGAAGTGGCAAAGGAGATCTGAGGTAATGGGGTGGTGCACTCTGGGTAAGAGAGAAGGTTGCCACCAGCTTTTACCACAGCTGAATCGGATCAGAGGGCTCTGGATCCAAACCCATCTATTGAAGTCTGACTGAAAATAGACATCAGATCACATGCTGTAGATAAAATTTTATTCCTCCATTCTGCCTGTGAGTGTGGGCGCGCACACGAGTGTGTGTGTGTTGTACACTCGCCAGTTTGTCTGTGCATGTGAGTGTGCACGAGAGTGGCAGTGTGTGTGTGCATGCACGTGTCTTGTGGTGCCTCTCACGATGTGTGTCTGCATACATGTCTTGTGGTATCTCTCTCACGGTGAGTTTGTGTATTATAAACACACATCTATACATATCATTTTTATT